>NC_133659.1:293992737-294203656 GCF_037893015.1 Macrotis lagotis
CTTAATATACTATCACTTCCACAAAATATATAACTAATGGGATCTAAGAACTATGCATCATATTTGAGCAAGCATCAGAACAAATGAATAGATTTCCATTCAGTTTTCAGCTACATGTCTCTTGGCATTTCATATGCTTGAAAGAAGAGGAAAACAACTGATAAAAAACAGGAGATTAGTTTGAAATGTCCCTTGTGGTCAATAGATAAAAATGTATTTCTGCTGACTTGGAAGTGATGTGATTTTTATCTATAGCATCAAGTGATTCCAAAGCATCACATTTTTTCTATGCAGTGCAAAGGAAGTCCAAGAATTTTGATTTAGGTTAATCCAAGTGTGGGCATCTAGAGGATAGATCCATAAACAGGGGCACAGAACTGGAGGAAGTTCTACTGTAGGGGCAAAAAGTCTTTCCACATTTGAATTCAAAATGAGAGGGGGGGGGTGGCTAGGTGGCGTAGTGGATAAAGTACCGGCCCTGGAGTCAGGAGGACCTGGGTTCAAATCCAGTCTCAGACACTTAATAATTACCTAGCTGTGTGGCCTTGGGCAAGCCACTTAACCCTGTTTGCCTTGCAAAAAACAAAAAAAATGAGAGAGGGAAGAGAGACATCATAATGAATAAGGAGATAGTTTCAAAATATTTCTTTGGGATATTCAATTTTTTACTTCATACTATGTATTATATAGTTAAAGGTGGGTGAAAACTTGTCCTGGGATGTCGGAGGCAGGATTTACAATTAGGTTAGGCGTCAGATTAGTTGACCTCAACTTTGCAGTTCTTTGTTTTCCTATTTTAACTATGCTTTTGCGTTACTGTTTCTGGAAACATTAGCTACAATAACTGATTAAAATACTAGAGCTTCTCATCATCAAATATATATTTATCACATAATGACTTTGTATGATAGGAGCACAAAGAAAGAAGCAGTATGTAGCACCCTGGATTCTCTGTAATTTCTGATTTTTCTAGATTTTTTCATCATAACTCCGAAAGCACTTAGTCTTTCAAGTTTAATTATTTTCCATCTTGTATCATTTGCTAATAATAAATATTTCATGTGACTCAGGTTTCCTAGTAAGGTATAACTCATTAAGTCTAGTGATAATCTCTGTCGTGTGCTATTTGTCCTTTGTTTTTGTTCTGAGTCTTGAGGAGGACCATGATATCAGTGAGGTGAGATATGCCAGTGAATTTAAGTGAGAAAGGGATGTACAAAGTCACCAACTTCATTTTCTGGAACCATCTAGGTCCAGTGGTAAGATATAGATCAGGATGAACTAGAGATATCCCTCGACACAATGGGACATTGGTCTTTTTAAGCTAAGATCTCAGTTTGACTGAGGCAACACCCATTGATGATAAAGGCTAGGTAAGAAAAGAGACAGAGAATGGAGCTTTTTACCTAGTCTAAAACAAAGCAAAACATACTATACTATATATTTATTGTATATAATATTATATAATTATATATAATAGTGGTCATTGTGGGGACTTATTGCTGTGACTGGGGATGGGGGTCACCGAAGCAGATAGCAAGGTAGGAGATGTTCAGTGTTTGATCAAGCAGAAAAAAATTGAAAAATGATTGAGGAAAATTTACTGAAAATTGTATTTCTACATGCAACCTCCTCAGAAAAAAATGACAACACTTGAAGGTACATTCTGTTTGCATTGGGGCTTTGGCAGGAATCTGTTAGTATGAGGGGAAAGTAATTGAGTAAGCAGAAACAATAGCAGGAAGTCTGCTTCTTGCGGTTTTGGAAACCAGGGGAAATCTTGTAGTGACATCCACAGAATGTATTGCTTGTTTCTGCCAATGCTCAGGAACAGCTAAATAGGCACAAAGTGGAGGCTACTGTCCTTATGAGAAGAGAAGGTAAAAGAGAAGGCGCATTCTTCTATGTTCACCAGCTAAACAGAAAAGATGAAGTATTGAAGGGTTGACAAGAAAATATGACTCAGGGGCGGCTAGGTGGCCCAGTGGATAATTAACTAGCCGTGTGGCCTTAGGCAAACCACTTAACCCCATTTGCCTTGCCAAAAATCTAAAAAAAAAATATGACTCAGAAGGAAATCCTAATGAGAAAGAGAGAGAGAGAGAGAGAGAGAGAGAGAGAGAGACATAGAGAAGAAAAGGAAGAACAAAGGAGAGAGAGAGAGGAGGAGAAGGAAAGAATTTGAAGAAATAAACAATTGACAGAGAGAGAGAAGAAAGAAATGGGGGGGGACTTCTATGTGTTAGAAAAATAGCTTCTATCTATCTCTGCTTGGAGAAATTGAGAGCCTCTCTATCATCCATTGCTTTGTTCCCCAAAAAGAAGAAAGTAAAGTTTGAAGAAAAAGTAGTGAACAGTCTAAAAGTTTATTTTTAACCTCTTTGCTTGAAAGGAAAGGAGGGGAGAAAGACCAAGATAAATGTCAAAGAACTGTTTGAATCCTTGCCTACTAATTATGGGAAAACTGGATCCCATACTCATAGTTATGGGCCTTCTTACCCTTGTAGTCCAAACTCTTCCAGTGAAAGTTAATTTTAAATCAAGGGCATCCTTGCTCCCACTGATGAACTATGATGCTATGTCCATACCCCAAAACTTATGAGGCATCAGGAACCACAACTTTAAATAAATAGGTTCTTAACCCTATTCAATAAAGTAGAAAACCACTTCTATCTTTACAACTCATTAGGGACCATTTCATATTGCCTTGGGGTCAAATGAAAGGGGATACCCCAGCTTTGATACTGCCAAACTCTACCTCATGACATAGACCTAAGAATATCTTCTTGATTAATAGATATATTCATGGTTTGTAAATTAAATTGGGATAAACCATAGAATTTTAAAGGACATGTTTTATTGAGTATTTTTTAAAATTTCTTCATCTGCTCTAATATTTGCCAGTGATATGTGACACTTTGCTTCCCTAAGAGCCTTGTAAGTAGAGGACAAAAATTCAGTGATATTCAGTGACAAATACAATACTGAAAGCATAAGAAAAAAAATTACACACTCACAATATAGCAACCAGTTACGTGTAAATATAGTCATTTCTTTCTCCTTGAAAACACTAGCTTTGACATTTCACTATAGATTTCACTAGTTTTGAAATTCTCCTGTCTCTCAATTCTGCCAGAATACTATTACATTTAAATTGTTTCAGCTGATAGAAATGTGAAGTTTTACAATTAAGAAGTGGTTTATACTTCTGAAAAATTTCCTTTTTCTGTCTTTGGTTCAGACTGTGCCTGTTTTTATTTCTTGATGAGACAGAGGCAATTTATATGCTAGAAGCATTTCTTGCAGGAACTGTGGAGATACTACTGCCCAGGCTTGCCAGCACTAATTTTTTTTCCTGCCTGAAAGCATGTTCACCATTATAGTCCCACAGCTTGACTCATCTGTAGTCACACAGTAAGATAATAACCTATATGAGAGTTGGCTTCACGTTTTCTAACTGCCTGTTCAAACCCTGGGCCATGTCTTGCTCTCTTACACATGAGGATCAATTCTCATTTCTTGTGACTTATCACTGAATTTTCTTTCAGAATGTCTAAGGTATTAATGGCATGCCTCCATTTCTGCATCTTTGAGGGAAAACATCTCAGTGGTTAAAGTGAACTTCCATTTTGCAATGATGCCATCAGGATTAATTAATATTTTCCAACTCTTGAAAGCAAGCAAAAAAACTAAAAATCTATATATATATTATATATATATCAGATCTAGTCAATGGCAATGTAGGTGGCTTATTGTATTGTCGACTGTGCTATAGGTAAGGTGACTTCACAAGTGCATGGCTAAGACGAGTTAATAATTTAGTAGAGTTTTGTCTATAGTAAATGTCAGAGGAAGTGAATGAAAGGAATATTGCCATCAATAAATGATGATAAATAAATTTCTAAATAATGTACAAGTCTGCTTAGAGAACTCTTGCTTTAATACTATTACCCTGATATGGTTTGACGAGGCTATGAGGCATTTTCAAATTTACAATATGGTTTAGCATCATTTGTAATGTAAACATCATGGTGTCCTCTGAGCATAAGCAGTATTTAAACACAACAGTTTGTGTTCTTCCCTCGATAATAACTTTGTGTGTTTTTGTTGTAAAGGCAAATTAGGAGCTTATTCTATAGAAGAAATTCAAAGAGTTAGGAGGCTTGGCAATTCACTCTCAGTATTGTTGGAGTGAAATAATAAGTAATAATTACATCTGATATTACCTTTTTGAAAAGGCTTTCTTCTGTGGCTTAATAAATATTTCATGAACCCACATGAAGTAATATGCTAATGATGCAATATTTACCCAGTAAGCAGGTGCACCTACTGATGTTTTTCTTTTCTTTAGTTTACCTTTGATGAGAGATCTCTTTAAAGCTTTCTGAATTTTTTTTCTTTGCTCTTTTCCCTGCCCCCACAGCTTTACTTGGAACCAAAATGGTGAGCGAGAGTGAGAGTCACCATGAGGCCCTGGCAGCCCCCCCAGTGACAACTGCTGCACCTGTACTCCCACATAATGTCACCGAACCGGCCACCCCAGGAGAAGGGAAGGAAGATGCTTTTTCTAAGATTAGGGAGAAATTTATGAATGAGTTGAATAAAATTCCATGTGAGTATTACATTTTTAATATAAATAGATGGTCAAGATTCTTGCCAATCAGTTGCAAATAATGTGTTTTTTTTATTTCTTCTGAACCTATCAAGACACTAGTAAGTTATAATTGGGGCCTCTTGTACATTCTGTGAAATCACTTAAGTAGGGGCAAAAATCCCATTTATGATAATCTTTCGAGATCATATATAATCTAATATCTATTCTATCAGTTCCTTTTTCTGTCTGAAATACTAATTTAGGGTTTTGAGGAACTGTACTTTCAGAATCATTCATGATTAAATATCTTGGTCTCAGCTTCAGTAATATATCTCTAAAATCCTGTTTTATTTCCAATGTAGTTCTTTCCTTGAACCTCTAATGATAGAACTATTGATCAAAAACTTTCAATAATTCTCTGTTGTCTCTAGGACAATTCTTTCTTATCATCAATAATGACTAGAATTTGTTTTTTTAATAGTTGACTAGCTTTACTCTTTTTCTGTTAACATGGGATCTTTCTAAGCAGTAAAAGACCCCCTCTTGCTAAATTTTCTATTTCTAAATGTAATCATTTTAAAAAACCTTTTTCATATGCTGTCTTTGAGGAAAAATCTGTTCATTTGCATATTTTTTACATCTATAGCAATAATTTCAGTGAATGTGGCTTAAATTAAATATTTGACTTTTCTACTATATAGAAAATCTGTCATATTCTTGAGTTTGTAATTTACCTTCTATAATTGTCTTAGAAATAAGTTCTATAATTTATTGGTATTGGAAAGTTCTGGGTAGGGAAATTCCCTCTACCAATTCTCTGCAATTTATGTTTGTTGAGTTACCATGAATACTCAGAACATAGCTGATATATGTTAGTGATGGGATCAAACCCAGACTTTCTTGACTTTGGGTCTATTCCCCATATATTTGTAGTCAAATAATTTAATAAATAATATAAATTTGAAATTTTCAAAAGAAGAGTTACCAGTAGTTCTTTCCTTGAACTTCTAATGATAGAAATGTTAAGGCTTTTAAAATCCAAGTCTTTTGGACCTAGGAAAGTTCTTGGGACCTAATATGTAACATGTAATTTATGAATGATACCTAATTTCATTTCAACACTAAGTGCCAGCTATCGACAAGATATCATTGTAGGTGATGGGAGTTTAAAGTCAAAACCGAGATGATCCGTACTCTCTAGAACCTTACATTCTAAAATAGAGAAACCACAAGTACAAAGATAAATAAACATAGGCACTTTGATAAGGAAAGGTCACTAACAATCCAAGGGTTCCAGGAAAGCTTATGTGAAGCATCAGAACTGAGACTCAAAAAGGCAGATTCGTCTTCTGAGAGATAGATATGATGAAGAACTGCCTCCCAGGCTTGGAAAATGATTCATTCTCATGCATGCGTAAGAGATCAGATGAATATCCAAGTTTGAAAACAGTTAGTAGTAATCTACTTTGTCTACAATGGAGAGTGTGTGAGGAAGAAGAAAGAATGTACAATAAGACAAGAAAGGTAAGTTGGAATTCACTTTTTTTTAAGGCCTTGAATGCCAAGCAGAGTAATTGATATTTTATGTTACAATAGGGAGCCATTGAAAATTTTGAATTATTAGTGCATCGGTCTTTTTCAAAGTTAGAACTTTAGGGACATATTTCTGAAGCTGTGAGATCAAGTTAAAACATTTGGAATCTAGGTCATTTCTTATGCCATCATTAATGTAGAAATTGTTGATTTATCTTCCTCTTAAGGAAAACAATTCAAGTTCCTATGAGAGAGCCCATCACCACTCTAAGGTTCTAATTAGAATTCTCAGCAGGGAGATGAATAATTGCATGGAAATGTAGGATAACTTGGTCTAGTGAATAGAGCACCGAACTGAGACTCATGAGACCCCGGTGCCATCCTTGGTCCTGCTGTTTTGCTGATGGACAGTTTAACCTTGAGGAAATGTTATTGGCATTCCTTTTTTTTTGGAGATGATTTTGCCATCAACTGTCAATTGGGTATAAATTTTGCTCAATAAATGTATGTGTGAATTAAAGCTAAAGTTGTATAGGAGATGAGGAGACATTGGACTGCTGGGTGGCATAGTGGATAGAGTGCCAGGGCTAGAGTCAGGAAGACCTGGGTTCAAATATGACTTCAAATACTTATTAACTGTTGATCCTGGGCAAGTCACTTAACCCTGTTTGTTTCCTCATCTGTAAAATGAGCTAAAGAAGGAAATGGCAAAACCACTCCAACTCCAGTATCTTTGCCAAGAAAATACCAAATGGACTCAACAAGGCTGAAATGACTAAAGTATAAGAGAAGGCACTGGAGGCAATTCCCTCAATAGAATTAGAATATTCCTTCCCTGAAGGCAGGAGCAGTTTAGTTTTTTGTCTTTGAATCCCCAGCATCTGGCATGGTGTTCAGAGTAGTCATTTAGTAAATGTTCATTGAATTGAATTGATTAAATGGATGACCCAAGTCAAACAACATCCTGCCTTATTTATGAGACCCATCAAAGGGCTAACAAGGAAAGTAGAAAAATATTTAGGGCCAGACAGTAAACAAACATGGTTCCCTTCCCCATATAAGAAGCTTTGGCAATATGGTAATGTTTGGATTTTTAGTGATTAGTTTCATTAATGTATGGGATGAGTGTTTTGGTATGGTGCTCAAATTTTCCTTCCTCTTTCCCTCCCTTTACTCCCACTAGCCCACAGTAGCTACCAAAGCTATGAGTAACTCATAGCTAATTCTGGCGTGGGCAAACTAGACTACCATTTTACTACTAATAACCATAGCTTCTTAGCTCCCCACTCAGAGACATATCATTTAATAAATCAGTCAAGATATCGTTGATTCTTAATCAGAAATATTTCATATATGTAAGGCAAAGTAAAAATAATTAAAATATAACATTTTACTTATAAACCTCCTTCCAATTCACTGGAAGTTCATGGGGAATAGTCACATTTATCAAATAACTTACCACATACAGAGTACTGTGGACATCAATTTACAAAACCATAGCTGGAGAAACATTAATTGGGGCAACTCAAAATTCTGAATGTCTGACCTTTGTATTATTTGCCCCTTCAGGAACAATGGGCATGACATTTCATTAAACAATTGAATAAACTTTTATAATGCGTCTATTACATGTTTCCAAACATGGTCTTAGTAAGCACCTAAGTAAGTATTCAAATTAAAAAAAGGAAAGAAGAAAGGAAGGAAGGAAGGAAGGAAGGAAGGAAGGAAGGAAGGAAGGAAGGAAGGAAGAGAGGAAGGAAAAGATAGTCTCTGCCCTCAAGGAGCTTACAGTCTAAAGGGAGGAATACAAAGAAATCTGAAAAGGAGATATGATGAGGTGGGGAGTATCCTGTTCCATGGACTTGGACCCTGGCAGAGCTGCAAATGCAAAGGGGAATGAGCTTAAAAATTCAATTCATAAAGGAATTGGGAGGAGTTTGGTCCTCTACTCTCTAGCTCTCCAATCAAAAGTAAAAGGAGGCTGAGAGAGATAATAAGGTTTAGATTTGATAACAGCATGATGAAATTAGAAGTATTGTCTAATCCTAGGAGGAGCATCTTCCATGAAACTGAAAGTGCAAGGTGGAGCCCACTGATAAAAGTGGCTGTTTTTCAGATCTCTCTGATTTCTCACTACCTTTAAGTTGGGGAATCAAAACTTAGAGTGGTGAGGAGATAAGTATGTTTACCATTAATAGCTCTTCATTAGAACCTTCAAAAAATATGAGCATAATACGAACCGCCCCCATTCTCTATGCCATGCCTAGAAATACATTCAAAAATATAATTGGAGTGTAGTGGTCAGCATCAATGAGCCCTGTGAGAATAACTCACAAAGTGAAGTGGCTGAATTATTCCCATCTAAACATTGTGGTGAGATGAATGAAAAGTTCAAGTGATAAGAGTTTCTAAGTAATTAATAGTTATTAGTTAGACTAGCTGATAATCAGCAAATTGATGGTCTATGTTTTCTCTCTGAAACTAAAGATAGATATCTGTGAATTCTTAAGTATGTTTGGAAAAGAAGGTACCTCAGAAAGCTTAAAAACCAAGGTTGATTGGTGAATAGTTAATAAGGGAGTAGAAATATTAATGAGAGTTGAGAATATGACTTGATCAAGAGATTCAACTTCCTCCATCAATCTGGACAAAGAAAACCATTTCTACCCAGACCACTTTGGTTGATTTTTTTGTTCATAAACTGAGTTCCCCTAGACTGTAATGGAGGAGGTACAAGGGCATGGGCTCTAAACTTTAGGACTGGAATCACTTAGATTAGATTCCATAGATCACTCTAAATAGAAGTTAGGTCCTGCCCAAGATTGAAGAAGATATACCCAGAGGATTTGACCAATCTAATCTATCAGCCATTTCCTTCAGAGTCAGACTGAATGATCCACAGGAACTGGTCCCTCAATGAGAAAATAGAAAGGAAAAACCTCAATCCTAATTTAATAATTAGTTATTATAAATAGAAAAATAAGCCCATCTCAGCAGTATTTACAATGTTATATGACAAACATGCTTTTTCCTTACTTCTACAACCCTCATTCAGAAGGATAGATTCCTAGGGATAAATCACCATAACCAGTCTACCTCTTGACCCCTACCTATAGGAAAGAAATTAACCCAACTCACCACTCACACTTTTTTAAAAAAGTGACACATTTTAAATATTAAACAACCATTTACCTGCCAAAAGGCAAAATTAATAATAGTTACATCATAGATATGTATAAATTGAAAATAAATTCATAAATAACAAATCACAATTCATATAAAAATTTGTTCTCTCTTCCATCAGTATACTCAATATCCACAGTTGAAAGGGGCCACATATAGAAAACTTGGAAGGAAAGCTCCCGATTTCATAGATGAAGAAGACTGAGGTCAAATGACTTTCTTAAAGTCTTGTATTAGAATCAGGATCTGAATTTAAGTAAATTCTAATCCTATTTCAGCATTCTTTTCATTACAGTGTTCTTCTCACCTCTATGAAAAGGGAAGATGTAGCAAAATACAGATGATCTGAAAAGGTTGCAGATAGTTATTATTATAAATATTTATTGCAAATAAGCTTACTGAATATTTTAATAATTTATTATTAATTAATAATAAAAACAATAGCTAGCATTTATAAAGGGCCTTAAAGTTTTCTAAGTATTTCTATGTTTTGTCTCATTAGATGCTCATTACAACCCTGTGACTCTTAGAGACTATTGTGATCCTCATTTTACAGAAATGGAAATTGAAGCCAAGAGATTAAATGACTAATCCAAGATTCATGACTTGTAAGAGTGTGAGGTAGCATTTAAACTCAGATATTCCTGACTCCCAATCTAGGAAGCCATCCCATAGAGTCTAGGGTAAGTTGTCTATTTAATTAAAACCTGAGCAACTTTCACTGCCTATATAATTAAAATCTTTCACATACAAGAAGTGAGACTAAAAGAAAAGGGGGAAAAAAAACATGTAAACTTAGAATGAATCCCTTCCATAAATGTCCTCACTTTGGTCTAAGTATAATTTAGTGTGATGCTAATTACAAGTAACAAATTAGAATATTAATCAATTTTGGTCTCTGAACTAAATCTTGGCTATCTGGCAGATGTGATTTTTGCAAAATTGATGGCCAGCAGCTTTAGTCTGTCACTTGAAATTCCCTCTTGCAAGAAGAGAGGTGTTACAGTGGAAATAAGTGTGCATGTCATTAGTTGGATATCTGCACAGTCCGGCATTGAACATATTCAGACCAAACTACTTGATATCCCCAATAGCTTAAAATATTTAAAATAAAAAGAAATGATAAATACCAAAGAATTTTTATCTTCTAATTCATAGCTCAGTTTTTTTTCTAAATGAAACAGACAAGTATTTTGATCATGTTTCTTCATTTTGCAAACTTTGATTTTTTAAAAAAGAAGGCTAGGGTCAAGGATGGTTTGCAAAGCATGAACTGGTGTTATTCCAGTTGCAATGATTAAGGCCTGGGATATTCATGAGCTCTTTCAAGTAGAATGACAGCAGAAGGTCAGATAGCTGGAATCACTTTTCACTCAAAGAAAAATGAGCGAGTTTGCCCAAGGAAGGTACAAAATTCTCTGGCATATTCTAAACAAATAAAGATAAACTAAAATATGCTATTAAAATATTCATTATTAAAATATTTTAATAATTAAGGCTTTAAAATAGACCTAAATCAAGATGCCATTTCAGGATAAATTGTCATTATGTCTGAAAAAACTCCAAAGACGTTGAATGTGAAACATGTGTCAGTCTTCTCTTATATGTAGTATCCATATACCTTCACTATACCTTTATAATAACCATTCACTATATTTGAAATGCTCTCTGTCCTCACTCCTGCATCAGAGTCCCTCACCTCCTTTAAGAGCCAATTCAATTGACCCCCTACCACAAATCTCTTCTGATTTTCCCTTACATGGCTTCTGAAGACCTCTATCTTTTAGTTACTATAGTTATTTAACTGCTATATATTGAACTGTCATAAATAATAGTTTTTATTCATTATTTATTCATTACACATATACTTATGAATATATTGACTTTCCAGAGAGAATTTAACCTTCTTGAGAACAGGGAATGTTTACTTTTTCTTCTTATCCCCAGTAGCTTATAATGCCTAATCAATACTTTTTGATAGGTTTTGATTGACTTCTAACTTTCTGGTGCACTGGTGGAGTACAGAACACTAGATATCAACTTTTAAATCCATAGAGTGCATGGATGAGACACAACTTTTATAGGTAACGTCTTTGCCATCTAATAAGAGCCTGTAATCAAAAGCAGCTGTATAGTACTCTACACTTAGTATCATTGTTACTTAAATCTTTTAGCGCATTGTGATCACCCAATAATTCTGGAAGATAGGTAATTCAATTATTATTGCTCCCATTTTTCAGATAAGAAAGCTAAGGTTCAGAGATTAAACTATTAGTCCATGGTCATATAACTGGATGGCCTCAGGGATGAAATTTAAATCCAAATCTTTTGTGAATTCTGTATTTTTACTGCTATATTGTGCCGACTTGCCAATAATTATCTGCTTTCAAATTAATGACGAGAGTACTGCTGAGACTTGGATGAGACACTAGTGCAGAACTGAAAAGCTAACTATTAATTTGTTTCTGGAGTATGAGCAGATGCACTACTTCTGACAAATAATACTTTTTCACTAGGAGAGATAAGTTTCATAGAGACACTGGCCTTTAGCAAAGGTCCATGATAGATAGATAGATAGATAGATAGATAACTGTATGTGAATATAAATTGCTTTCTTTGTAAATCTATGTATTTTATTTTATGTATTTGAAAACGTTGTGAAAGAGGGTGCATTTTCTTTGCCAAACTGATTTGTCACACAAAAAAAGATTAAAAAATCCTAGCCTAGAGAAAGAGGCACTCATAAGATTTACTCACTAGTCCTTGTAATGCCACCCTTTTTTGCATCTAATGAAAGAAATAGATGGGAGGGGCAGCTAGGTGGCATAGTGGATAAAGCACTGGCCCTGGAGTCAGGAGTACCTGGGTTCAAATCCAGTCTCAGACACCTAATAATTTCCTAGCTGTGTGGCCTTGGGCAAGCCACTTAACCCTAATTTGCCTTGCAAAAAAAAATACATGGGAGAAATGCCTTTGATTCCCCTGGTTAAAGAGACATCAATCAGCAAGACATAAACTTCATTTTTCTCCTCTTTATTATCTATTTTGAAACAGTTTTCCCCTCCTACTTCCCCTTCCTATTTGGAAAAAAAGACAAGAAAAAAGCCCATCTTTATTTTATTTTTTTAGGTTTTTTGCAAGGCAATGGGGTTAAGTGGCTTGCCCAAGGCCACACAGCTAGGTAATTATTAAGTGTCTGAGGCCAAATTTGAACTCAGCTCTGGGGCCAATGCTCTATCCACTGTGCCATTTAGCTGCCCCCTTTTAAAAAACTGTCTTTATTAATATCACTATATCTCCAAGACAGAATAGCAATCTGTTGTTAGTCACTTGGTGGTAGAATCAAAGAGGGTGTTAACCCTGAAAATAGGTAAAAATAAATCCTTAGGAAAATCATGTGAATGAATTGGCTTTGTCCAGTTAATTCAAATTCTGGACATGATCAGGAAAGTCTCAATAATTCTTTTATGTGGAAGCAGCTAGATGATAGGTAGCCAGAGCTGAAGTCATGAAGACCTGAGTTCAGATGCTTCCTCAGACACTTAGAAGTTGTGCAATCCTAAATAAGTCACTTAAGCTCTCTGTGCCTCAGTTTTACTCGTCTGTAACATAATAATAGTGCCTATCTCTAAGTTTTCTGGGAGGATAAAAAGAAATCATGTTTTTATTTATCCCTTCACTTCATCCAGTTCAAATCAATAAGCAATTAAATACCTATAAAACATCAAGTACAGTGATAAGTGCTGGGGTGTACAAAGGCAAAATACATAGACAGTTCCTACCTAGAGAACTGACATTCTTGGGGAGGGAAGGAGACAGAGAGAGAGAGAAAAACAGCACATACCAAGTGACCCAAAAATCTTAGACTAATGAAATGCAAAATATATATTAAATAATTGTGGAAAGAAGAAATCAAGGAAGGCCTTTTAAAAGAAGAAATATTTGAGCTGAGCCTTGAAGGGAACTGGAATTTCTAAGAAGAAATGAGGGAAAACTTTCCAGGGGTGGGTGTAGACTATAATTCTAATAGAACAGTTTAATTTACTAACAGTCTTCTACATCATAGCTCATAGTGCATTTTTAAAGCTTTGTAGGGGTTGGGGGGTAGTTTTTTTTTTTTTTAATTGTGATGAGGGATTGTGACAAGGACCAAATATTCTATTCCCTCATACCATAGTGTTAGTCCCTTCATGACTCCCAGATGTGGGAAAGTCATATTGGCTAACAAAGGATCCTTCAATTTTAATTCTAGAACTGGAAAGAAACTTAGAAGTTATTTAGTCCAATCCTTTCATTTTATAGAAAGGAGAACAGAGGACTAGGGAGGTTTTGTGATATGCTCAGTATCACATAGATATTAATCATCAAAGGTGGGATTTAAACCTAGGTCCTTTGATCCAGAGACTGTGCTCTATGACATCTATAGACTTCAATACTAACTATATTAGTTATTATATATATAAAGTTCCTAATACAATGTCTGTAAGGACTGATGGTTTTCTAACATAATAGTCAAATGCACTAATCCAATCATGGGCTGTATTAGTTTAAGAATAATATCCAGAATGAATATAGTGGTAGTTCTGAAGTAAACTGTCTAGGTTGGGTACAGTACATGTGATCACCATTAACACCATGTTTTCAGTATGGGTCACATTTTAGGGAGATCACTGGCAAGGTGGACCACATCCATATGGGGGAATGAATAATACATATACATGCAAATACATATATATATGCATATATAAATATATATGTGTGTGAATACATGCATATGGAGCTACATATAAATATAGTATGTCCCCCTTCTATTAATTAACCAACAAAAATTATTAAACACTTAGGATCCAGTTGCAAAAATAAAATTGAACCCATCCCTGCTGTTCAAGTTTACATTTTTGGGGGCAGCTAGGTGGCGCAGTGGATAGAGCACTGGCCTTGGAGTCAGGAGTACCTGGGTTCAAATCCGACCTCAGACACTTAATAATTACCTAGCCTTGTGTCCTTGGGCAAGCCACTTAACCCCATTGCCTTGATAAATCTAAAACAAAAACAAAACAAAGTTTACATTTTTATGAGGGGAAACTGAGGCACAGAGAGTTATAGGGACTTTTGTCAAATATCAGAAGTTGATTTTGATATAAGTTCTCCAATTCAAGAGCTAAGATTCTTCTACCATGACTTTGTTTAGATTTTATGTACATCTAGAAACCAAGACAACTGTATGCATTTAAAAAAATTAATGACTAGGTTTAGAAATTCAGACAAATACTTGGCAATCTCAAAGTCAGCTGTTTCTTGTCATATTTTTTTTCCCTCCCTGAAACTGTAGGCAAGTCGTTTAACCTCCTAAGGTCAGATTCTGTAATTTCTCCACTGACCTTCCCTAACCAAAGATGAGCTTTTTTTGTCATTTTAATAACTGTCTTCTCTGTGTGACTAAACCGTAACAGTTTGTTCCACTGCTTAGGTTGGCTTTTATGTACACAGCCTTAATTCAGTGACTGTCTCTGTGGAAAGCCTTAGTTCCGAAATACGTCCTCAAAAAAATGACAAGTGGGCTTCTTAATCTCTTTCTCCTGGTATAATGAAATATCATTACCTGTAAGAAATAGGGAAGATGCTGACAAGCATTAATAATTCAAAGCTCTTGCTCTGTGAATACATGACATCATTCTCCAAAGCTTTCCTGCTCCTAGAGGAAGCTATTTGAGAAGAAGCTTAGTAACTTGGTGGTACAGTCATCAAATATCTTGGAAGATCATGTCCAGTCTGGTGACTCATGCTCATCCATTGAACACAGATTTACGGAGCACCCACTGGGTTATCAGAAAGCTTTCATTTCATCATAGTCCATAATTCTACATGTCTTCTTTTATTGTAAAGACAGTTGTTATATTTAGCTGTCATTAAGCAAAAAAAGCTTAATTGAAGGCAGTTTATTTGGGTGATCCCAAAGGTCCTCAGAGAAATAGAGAGTGGTTTTTGTCCTATCATTGTGTAATCTGACAGAAGGAAAAGTGGTATAAATTGTATGGAAGCCTGTCCTCAAAGACTTCAGTTGGGATTTTATAAAAGATGTTATTTGTATGCTACTGGATTTTAGTTTCCTTTTGGAAGTCTGTTGTTCAGTGAAGTTCCCCCAGTAGATTGTGCTATTAAAATGAACTGGAGCTATGGGGTAGTTATAAACCTACAGAATATTGAACTTGTGCTGAGGGACAACAAATACAACAATTTTCTCGACAACGATCAATCAGTTAATCAACAAGCTTTATTAAAAAATTTGCCCTTTGTTAGACACTATGCTAGATGCTAGAGATTCAAAGAAAACACAAAACAGTCCTAGTCCTCAAGGAGCTTACATTCATTCTCTCTGGAGAAATAACATATTAATAAATGAATGATTGAATACAAAATAAATGCAATGTAAATAGAAAGTAAACTAATATGGAAAATAAGAAAAAGCAGTGAATTATCACTACATTTTGTTTTGCTCTTCCTCATTACATTAGTTCATGCTATTCAAGCATTTTCAGCATTCACCCAAGGTAGCTTTCAGTTTAGAAAATGATATTAGAAAAAGCCATTCCCCAATTGACAAATGGTCAAAGGATATGCAAAGGCAATTTACAGATGAGGAGATCAAAGTAATCTATAGCCATATGAAAAAATGCTCTAAATCATTAATTATTAGAGAAATGAAAATTAAAGCTTCTCTGAGGTACTACCTCATACCTCTCAGATTGGCCAGTATGACCAGGAAGGATAATGATCGTTGCTGGAAGGGATGTGGGAAGTCTGGGACACTATTACACTGTTGATGGAGCTGTGAACTCATCCAATCCTTCTGGAGACCTATTTGGAACTATGCCCAAAGGGCAACAAAAATGAGCATACCCTTTGACCCAGCAATACCACTACTGGGTCTATACCCTGAAGAGATGAGGAAAAAGGGTAAAAAATTACTTGTACAAAAATATTTATAGCAGCCCTGTTTGTGGTGGCAAAGAATTGGAAATCCAGTAAATGCCCTTCAATTGGGGAATGGCTTAGCAAACTGTGGTACATGTATGTCATGGAACACTATTGTTCTATTAGAAACCAGGAGGGGCAGGATTTCAGGGAAACCTGGAGGGATTTGCATGAACTGATGCTGAATGAGATGAGCAGAACCAGAAAAGCACTGTACACCCTAACAGCAACATAGGGGTGATGTTCAACCTTGAAGGACTCGCTCATTCCATCAGTGCAACAATCCGGAGCAATTTTGGGCTATCTACAAAGGAGAGTGCCATCTGTATCCAGATAAGGAGCTGTGGAGTTTGAACAAAGTGCAAGGACTATTCCCTTTAATTTAGAAAAAAAAAAAAACAGATAGCTTATTGTCTGATCTTGTTACCTCTTAGACTTCTCTCCTCTTTAAGGATATGATTTCTCTCTCATCACACCCAATTTGGATCAAAGTACAACATGGAAACAAAGTAAAGACTGATAGAGCGCATTCTGTGGGGGGGAGGGGGGAGGGAAGCAAGATTGGGGGAAAAATGTAAAACTCAAATAATATCTTTAATAAAAATAAATTTAAATTAAAAATGATATTAGAATCATCTCCACACTTATAGAGATCATCCTTAATGAGAATTCATGGGAAGGAATATTAAAACTTGTACAAATGATATTACATCTGTCGATAAATATGTAGTAACTCTTTGGTCCAGGAGGAGGTCATGTTGAGAAGATACATGTTTCTGCAAGTTTTATTTGCTATTTAGTTCTTTTAAGTTCATTTATAGGATAGTTAGAAAAAAATATAAACTTCAACTTTAATTGATCCCTTGGAAACATTTGTATTTTGGTTCAAATTTGATATTGGAACAAAAGTAAAAAAAACCATTTTTAACCAAAAGAACTGAGAACCTACTAGATACTGGGAACCTGCGGGTCAGTGGGTGTAGTGGAAAGAACCAGGAGCTGGGAGTCAGAAGCACCTAGGTTCAAATCAACCTCAGACTAACACAATTAGCTAACCACATGACCCTGGGTAAGTCACTTAACCCTGATTGCCTAAGTTTTCTCATCTATAAAAATAAGCTAGAGAAGGAAATGGCAAACCCTAATAGTGTCTCTGCCAAGAAAACCCCAAATGGAGTCATCAAGAAGTGGACACAACTGAAACAAGTGGACAACAACATAATTACATTAATAATAAGAATTTTGTTGCTAATGATATAAAGTTTGGGGATTATTTAAATATTGTTTGGAGTAATAATATTTGGAATTGAAAATATTTGGAATATTGTTAATGCTGCATAATTTGGGAATACCACAGTTTCTGAAAAATTAAAGTTATGAATCACTCAAGGGACAATGGAAATGTATCATTTGAATATGACTAAGCTACAATGTATTAAGACATATGGATAAGGTAACATAAAAAATGTCATTAGAGAGTTATAAGAACATGAAAAAATAAGCCAGTTACATAGTAAAAATAAGAGAAAACCAATAGAGTTGCATGTGATGCATTAGTACATATGATACATCAAGAGATCTAAAGAAAGAATTCCAGAACGTTAGGTGAACCTGCTATGGGAGGATTTACAAGAGAACATAGACAAGAGCCACACGATGAGGAGGTATGAATATAATAATTCTCTACAATGGATATATTATACATATAGATGAAATTATAAATCCATTTAGATATTACAGCAATAAAAAGATCCTGTGTTGAGTTTGAAAGGATCTTAGATTGAATCTAACTCCCCCTACATTTTACATATGAGGAAACTGAGGCCCAATATTACATGCTCAATAAATGGATTTATCTTCTAGAACCAAATCCAGCAATCTTTTCATCATATTTTAGGAACTATGCAGTGTTAATATACTGCACAAGCATACATCCATACTTGAATCTTATTGAAATGTAGATTGAATGTTAAAATTTAATTCTTATTAAATAAAACATGTCTACAAAGGCAAATCATAAAGAAAGCTTTAATGTGAGAAGCAGTATGGATATTATTTTCCACTCATTCTGACTTATTTAAAATTGTCAACCTGTCAGAGTCACGTCAGCTGCATTCATTTGAACCAAGATTGTAAATGGAGAAAACTGGAGGGAGATTGGTATTGCCATCATATTTCTAGTGCTTAGAAATTGTTTCCCAATTTTAATTATTTGCATGAAAAATAAATAATCAAAGAATTTATACTTGCTTGACTTCTCTGACTCACCTTCAGAGTACATCTCAATAAAAATTAATAGAGATTTAAAAAGCATTGACTCATAAATAGGACATTCTGAGTTATTCTCACCAAGAACACCTTTCACTGAAATTTCTGCTCTGAAGTGATTGTAAAATTCCAATAAATGTTCTATCTTAACTGTTTATCTTTAAGATGCTTTCACATACAAAAGTGAGAATGATGGAAAGGTAAAGAATCCAATAAAAATGGATATTTGACTAATTTGCCATTTATTGAGAACAATGAATGTCTGACCCCCAGATACTTATAACAGCACAGTAGGGGTCCCAGTGAAGCACATAGATCATTCAACAAAGCCAAATTGATCTTAACCTTGAAAATAGAAGATAAATGTTAGATTTTCATTATATAAAGCCTTAGACCAGATTCTATGGGTTGAGTCAACTATACTGGGAGTTAACTTAAAAAAAATCAAAAGTACCCTAATTCTTTGGCTTAATTTCATCAAACCTTCAATAAATTAAAATACTTGCTATATGGCAGAATTAATCCATCTCCTAATAGTCACCTATTTGATGAGACTTAGACCATTAATAGTTTGTTTTTGTTGTTCAGTTGTTTCAAGTCATGTTCAATTCTTTACCACCCTATTTGGGGTTTTCTTGGCAAAGATACTGGAGTGGTTTCCCAATTCATTGTTCAATTCATTTGACAGATGAGGAAACTGAGGCAAGAAGGGTTAAGTGACTTGACTCAGGTCTCACAGTTACAAAGTGACTGAGACTTGATTCGTACTTAGGAGGATGAGTCTTATTGACTTTAGATCAGGCACTCTACTCACTGCACCACCTGGCTACCCAATAGTTTGTTACTTGAGGCAAAGAATGTCAGAAGAATATTATGGAAATTTGTTTTTTCCTTTTTTCTAGACTGATGTAGACTAATTTACTCTTTGCAGAAGCCTAAATAATCTAATCTCATGAATCCAGAAAAAAATGAATCTCTCTATCCAATGACAAAAATCTTTCTTATAATAATCAAAACCAACTTTAAAATACTGGCAGACAAATCACTACTGAGCTACTTCAATTTCATAAACTATTATTTTCTATTTTTCCCTTTTTTATAGCCTACTTTCTTCCTTATTCCTGTTTTCTTGCTCTGTTGTTTTGACCTTTTAATCTTCCTTTCTTTGTCTTTTTCTTTGCTTTTCTTGTCTGGACTCAATAAATATTTATTAATTGACTACTTGGCCCTCACTCCCAGTTCTGTGGGTATTTCTTGTTGTTTGGTCATTTTTCAGTTGTATAAGAGATTTTGTGACCCAATTTAGGATTTTCTTGACAAAGATGCTGATCTGGTTTTCCATTTCCTTCTCCAGCTCATTTTACAGATAAGGAAATTGGGACAAACAATTCTAAGTGACTTTGCTAGGGTCACTCAACTAGCAAGTGTCTCAGACCATATTTGATTTACCAAGGGTTACAGGATAAAGCAAAAAAAAAAAGTCAGCCACTAGATTCATGTCGGAACTACACAATTTTCTTTCTATGATGGAGACACCAACAGGAAAGGAAAAAAATATATAGGTTCAGTACTATCTATTAAACTAAAAATTATTTTTAAAAATTTGATAAATTTAAAACATAGATGGTAGACTGTCCTTCCATGACTACCAGCATCAGCCTACAATATAACCAGACTCCAATGCTATAAGGGAAAAGAGAGTGACAGTTTTAGCCCTCTTCTTCACTTTCTATCCATAAATATTGTAAACAAAATTTAGATAATTTTTACAAGACTAGGAAGGATTGTTCAGAAGCAACCTCAGAAGTAAAAGAAGAAACAGAAATTCTTGAACTGAGTCCTCAAGTAAGATAAGAGTTCTAAGAGGTAGAACATTCCATATGCCCAAGATAGCCAGTGTCAGGGCAAAGTTATAGAAGGCACAGGAGCTGTATATGGGTCACTTGGGCCAAGCTGTAAGAGTATGCAGGTAAAATACTAAGGAGTCAGTCTAGAGCTAGAATTCTTAAACTTTTTTGTGTTATGGACCCCTCTGATGGTACGATGTAATCCATTTGCCCCCTTCTCAAAATATTTCTGAATTCATAAGGCAAAATACAAATGATTGTATTACAAATGAAATCAATCATATTGTAATATAATTATCAAAATATTAAAATATAAATATTAAATATAAATATAGTAAATCTATAAATATACATTAAATATTAAATATAAATATCAAAATACACAATTTACTTAACTATTACTTAACTTACTTAACTTAACATAAACTATTTAGGGGATCATTGCTTCTACTTAAGAACTCTGGCTCTAGAAAAGAAACATAGGCAGATTATAATAGGTTTTAAATTCTACCTCAAACTCACCTGTTATTTTTGTTTCATATGTTTTCTTCCTAACTTATTTTAATATATTATATTACTATAATGATATATTCTTACTATTGTCATCTGAAAATAATTTTTATTTAATTACATACAAAGTTTAAGAGTGCTACAAAGTCTATATCCTATCGGCAAATTTGGGGGGTGGGAGTATATACTCCTTTGTATGATGGAAATCATTGGGAAATTGGAATTCAACATACAAAGATCCATACCTCTAATGATCAATTCTGGAACACATCAGATTTCTATGTTGAAGGATTCTACCAGCAAAAAGCTAGAAGAGCTGATTACTAGTCCCACAACTGGTCAGCAAAGGAATAATTATCACCCCCAAAGGTGGCAGTCATGCTGTTCTCCCATTCAGACTTCCTTCTTTTCTGGGAATCCAAGTGAGATAACAAGCTGTTTAATCAGGGGAAAGAAAAAAGTGCCCATACATGTTTAGTAGCAAGTTTCCATTCTAGGGGTTCTCCAAGGTCATGTCCAAACATATCCACCATTCCACTTTCCTATTACTAACTCACACTAATTCTGAACATGGGTAGAGATGAGCATCCCTTTGGAGCTCTGCCACCAGCTTTAGATTTCCAGCAGGTCTTCACAAAAATGCAGGATTAGAGTTCTTTTGCTATGTACCAGGATGTTATTCTAAGTAAATAATTGGGTTTTCTTGAAGGATCTTTTCCTGCCAGCACATCAAGAGCCACACCTGCCAATTCCTCTCCATGTCCCCAAAGCTAAATCTCAGCTTCATTAACAGCTCCAGCAAGACTTTCCTAATTCTTTGCATCCTGCTTGTCATCTGGGATCATATTCATTTGAATATCCTAGCAGGTATCCTTACTCAAATTAGATAGTACCTCATTTAGGGGCTCATTTGTACTTGCTGTCATTTATTCTTTGATAGGAAAACTCCCCAGCCTCCCAGACTTATTTAGGATCATTCAGAATGGGCAAAGCACTTCATGGTAAAATTCACACTTTTCTACCAATTATGTATGTTACATTTATATATGTGTAATTATGTATTCATTTATGTATATAATTTATATTTATACATGACTTCATTGTATATTTGTATTCATATCTATTATTTAATTTATCTGTGTGTGCATAATTGTATGTTTGTGTATGTATATTTGTGTGTTGTGTGATTATATTGTACATGTATGTGTTGTGTGTGTTTGCGTGATTGAACATGTGTGTATGAGTATATGACTATTGAATTATCTATGTGCATACAAACACATGTATATGGATTGCATTATGGTACCTTACACATAGTGACACAGAAGTTAGAATGATAGGCATTATGTGTGAACACATATGCACTGTGTGGTGTGTGCGTACATGTAAACATATGTGTCCATTCTGTATACACACACACACACACCTGAACTCCACAGAAATATACATGGGTGTGTTCATGTGTATGGACTGTGAATGTTATTGTAATTTAATCCAAACCTGTGATTTCACTAGTATCATAAAGGCATGTTTACTGCTTCAACTAGCTGCTATCAAGTGATGTCATATATACAGACTATGGAGTAAATATGAGTACACATGTTATACCTGTATGAATGCACACACACATATATATATATATATATATATATATATATATATATATATATATGGATGGGTATAAATACACATAAACATACTGAGAGCTCAGAAAGACCTTAACTTGAAAAAGCCAAGGTCTTCCATTGCATCTGAGACCATCTCCAGCCTTCTAGATCTATGTCTGGTTCTTGAATCCAAATGGCTCTGGAGAAGAGAGTGAAGCTGGTGACTTTGTTATCTCTCCCTCACTGAAATGCAATTCACTTTCAAGTCTTGGCATCATTCTTTTGATGTTATGGTCCTCTTTAACAACCAAGGACTAACAATGAACACACACACACACACACACACACACATATATACACACAGTCATATGAATATGCCCATATAATAGACATATATAATATTCACTTATATATTGTGCTTGTCTATGTATGTATGCATGCATTTATCTATGTATACATAACACAATTACATAGGTTTTGCATTGTTATTACCATTGAATTAGCTCCATTTTCCTCCATTTTAGTTTCATGGAGCAATTTGAACTTTGAACAGCATAATTCAATTTAGTGTAGCCATAGAGTATTTTTTTTAAAAAATAACTCAATGAGTTCGGTTGGCTTGTCTAACCTTATGCAAGACTGGCTGAATATTTCTGCATATTTTTCGTCGGGTTGCAGAGGAATTGGTTGCCTATTTAAGGACTTCCATTCTGTTAGTCTTCCCCCAATGCTGCCCTGTGGACACCCTGAAGATCTTCCTCCTTTCACTTTATGAGTGATTCCTATCATTTCACCCAAGGCTAGCCATTCATTTCCTATTATTATCTGTGAAGCTATTGCCTAAAGTGGTGTTTCTGAGTCTCTTTACACACTGCTCAGTCAGCTTAGGATTTTCATACATCATCTCACTTTGCATCAGCTAATACTTTTCCCTTCTCTTACTATTCTTAGAGTTTCCATGATACCAGAAATCTGTTGCTAATCTGTTGCTAGTGAGCTCATTTGGCTATTAATGTTAAATAGATCTTTTTGAGGTGTAGGAGAGGGTACATATATATATATATATATATATATATATATATATATATATATATATATATATATAATGTTTACTGTGGGTTAGACATTATACTAAGCACTGATCCTCAAGGAGCTTATATTTTAATGGAAGAGGCAACATGTAAACAACAAGGTCCATATAAGATGTATGCAAAGGAGATAGAAGATAATTCAAGAAAGGAAAACATAATTATCTGGAATGACCAACTAGGTCCACCCTCAGAGAATATCATTGTGCTAAATTTTGAAAGAAGTGAAAGAAACCAAGAAGTGTAGATGAAACAGTTAAGCATTTCCAGAAAAGAGGACAGTTGATGTAAAGGAAGAGAGACAGGAGATGAAACATCATTTGCAAACATTATTTGAGCATAGAGTATCAGGAAGGAAGGAAGGAAGGAAGGAAGGAAGGAAGGAAGGAAGGAAGGGAGGGAGGGAGGGAGGGAGAGAATGGAGGGAAGAATTGAGAGGGAGGGACAGAGGGGTGCAGGGAGGAAGAAAGAAGGAGAGAGGAAGGAAGGGGGAGAGAGAGAGGGGAAGGAAGGAAGAAGGGAGAGACAGAGGGAGGGAGAGAGGTGTTGCAAGGAAGGTGTTTGTTGGAAGGAAAGAAGGAAGGTGTAGGAAGAAAGGTGTTTGTTGGAAAGAAAGAAGGTGTAGGAAGAAAGGTATTTGTTGGAAGGAAGGAAGGTGTTTGTTGGAGGTAAGGAAGGAAGGGAGGGAGAGAGAGAAAGGAAAGGAAAAAGTCAAAAGGGGAAAAGGAAAAAGGAAAAAAAAGTAAAAGGAAGGAAGGAAGGTGGGTAGGTGTTAGAAGCCTGAAAAGATAGACAAGGGTCAAAATATGAAGATCTTTAAATAGCAAACAGTTTATTCTTAGTTTTATCACTGACTATCTCTGTGACCTTGGACAATATCTACAGCCATTAGGGAACCATTGGAATGCATCAAGCAGAAAGATGACATGGTCAAATGTGCTTTTTAAAAAGATCATTCTGGCAACTTGGTAGGGGTTGAGATGAAAGGGAAAGAGATTTGAGAAAGGTAAATCAATTTGAAGCATATCATAGCAGAGGCAAGATTATATATATATATATATATATATATATATATATATATATATATATATATATGACACAAATAATACCTCACAGGAAGACAACTATTCAAGCAATTTTAAGACAGTTTCATAAATTTTGAACAGTCTATATTCAGAGACACATTGGAGTCAGGATAATAAAAGTCTTCTTCCCATAGCCCTTTATTTTTTACTTGAAGATTCTGGTTTGGGGTGTTTAATCTTTTTTTGTAACAAGCTTTTTTTTTATCTTTTTCCCCCAATGTCTGGTTGTGTCTGTTTTTCCATTCTTGTTCCTTTTCTGGAACAACCTCAAATTTGAACTTTTCCGAGTTGATAACTTCCAGCTTCCTTGGTGATTAGTGATCCTGGGCCTGGGATATCAGAAGTATATCATTCAGATCTGCCTGCTTTAGATGCTTCCTCACCATATAAAGCTCCTAACTCTTTCTCATTCCCAAGGAGCCCTGTAAGATGAAATGGAACCCAGACTTCACAACATCAAACTGGGAAACACGATAAAGTTACTACTATAACCTAGAAACCAGATGGGAGCAGGGAGAGAGAGATGCTTAATTCTCTTTCTCCTTCAACCATGGTCTGAAGAATCTGTTGACCAAAGGTGAATGTATGAATGCCTTCAAGACATCCTTTCATATCCACAGCTTATTATGGTGACTAGAAGACTAGAAGTAAAGGCAAAAAGACCTGGGTTTGTCCCACCTCTTATTTAGTGAATTTATGTCTTTAAGAAGTAATTTATTTTTTTTTTTAGATTTCTGCAAGGCAATGGGATTAAGTGACTTGCCCAAGGCCACACGGCTAGGTAATTATTAAGTGTCTGAGGTCGGATTTGAACTCAGGTCCTCCTGACTCCAGAGCGGGTGCTTTATCCACTACGCCACCTAGCCACCCCTTTAGGAAGTAATTTAACCTCTAAGTCTCCCAGAGATGTTAGCAACTAAGACTATTAGTTGCAGAGAAGGTGTCTACCTTACACAGAGTGAGTTTCTTCACATGTAGGTTCCCTATATCATCTCAAACACAGCTTCCTTACTTTTCCTTGTCCTATATTTGTTGACTATGGTACACACACACACACACACACACACACACACCACAGACATGCACACACACCACACAGACATGCACACACAACTTCATGGCCCTATTCATTGAAAGATGCTAAATGAATACTTTCTGCATTTATTCTTATTGAATCTTTTCTGTGGGTTCCTCTGAGCCCTTCCATCAAAAACAATTGCTGTAAACTGCGTCAATGCTTCATTGCCTCTATTGATTAGCCCACAGTGGTGGGGAATTTTTTGACTTGGTCACTTTTCATGCATTTGTAATATATTTATTCATTGCAATTAGAGATCATATTGAGATGATGGGGAAAGAACTTTGAAATGAGAGACATGAGAACTAGGCTCTTTTCAGAGTGTTACCACAAGCTGTATGACCTTAGCTACTTCACTTATGTAATATGTTTTATTTTCTTGTCACTAAAATATGATATAATTAGAGCAAAACCTCTCTGAGGACCCCTCTAGTTATAATATTCTTTGACTACCAAGAAGGAGATCAATTCTTAAAGAAATCATAATCTAGTAGAAGAAATGAGCCCATGTATATAAATTATAAAAACATAAAACAGTGCATTTCTTTTTGTTGTCTTTTGCAAGGCAGTGGGGTTAAGTGACTTGCCCAAGGTCACACAGCTAGGTCATTATTAAATGCCTGAGGTCAGATTTGAACTCAGGTCCTCCTGACTCCAGGGCCTGTGCTCTATCCCTGTGCCACCTAGCTGCCCAAAGCAGTGCATTTCACAAGAGAAGTATACTAAATGAGCTAGTACATTAGGACAAGAATGGAGAATAATGACTTGTTACTCCATTTATATAGGAAGTTCTCTCTCAATGTAGACTGGCCCTTTTTACAACATGTAGTCTTTTTTTAAATTCTATTTAAGACAATGGGGTTAAGTGACTTACCCAAGATCATACAGCTAGGCAATTATTAAGTATTTGAGGTCAGATTTGAACTCAGGTCCTCCTGACTCCAGAGCTGATGCTTTATCCACTGTGCCACCTAGCTGCCCTTTACAACATATAGTGTTGAAAAAGGTTTTAGAGGACTGAAAAATTGTGACTTACTCAGGTTCAAATAACCAGTAAATATAAATGTAGAATTCCAAAGCCAATATCTCTATCCATTATTCCATGCTGCCTCTCTATGGGAAATGAAAGAAAGAAAAATTCAGAGAAAAATGCTCAGAGGAAAGACAAAAGAATGGATAAAATAAGGATGAATTTTTGACATGTGCATTAGATCGGTTGAAGAAGCTACTGTCAGCCTCAACCTTTTTTATTAATAATAATACATATATATTATTAATAATTAAATTATTGTACTCCTTCCTCACTGATCTCCACACCATTTTAGAACCATAACAAAGAAACACATTTAAGCAAAAGAAACCCATATTTCATCCTCAACCTCTCAATAAATAAATTAATAGTATGTTACTCTCAGAAAGTCTTCCGAGAGTAAAGGGAGCAAGGTGAGGCAAGGAGGCTTAGGGAAAATAGGAAAAATCTGGGAAAAGCTCATTATAGGTGTATGATAGGGAGTCCATAAGAAAAGGGGAAAAGGAGTGGGTAGGCCATTGAGGCTAAGTAGCATTTATTTATATAATTTTGTTTATTTATATATGTACATTTATATTAGACCCAAATACCGTACTATTGTGACTTTCTTTGGCAAAGCTCAGCAGCCCAGAAATAGGAATGTGGAAGCAATGCAAGTTACCCAACTTGGGGCTAGGGTTGTGAATAAAGCTAGTTCCGCTGTACTCTAACTACCATACTTTACCCCCTGCTGATGCTAGCTAACCTCTTCCTCTGTGGCTGTCCTAGCTCTGGGATTGTTGGAGACTGTGAAATCACAGTATCATATTAAAAGAAACATATCTGAGAGGAACAGAGTAAGACTGAGCACTTCTGCTGACCTTGGACCTACTCAACCTATTTGAAGACTCCCAAATTCCTAGAATCTTCTTCTTTCTGAGTTTCCAGTTGTCCCTTGAGCATAGTGTCCTCATTCTAGAAGGATCTCAGTTTATCATTTTGTTACTATTTCCATTCCTTCCTTGAATCCCATGCTACTCCTTTCTCTCTCAATTTTTATTTTCATTGAATTTTTAATTATTATTTTTGAGAATTATTAAAATTCTAATTTGAATTTTCTTTTCTTTTAGTTATATTCCTTTCTCTCCAGTGAAGCATTCGTCCCCAAGTACTTTTCCAAATTATCAGAGAACAAGGCTTTCTTTACTGGAGAGAGATAATGCCAGTGCCAACTCCCTTGCATTGTAAGCAGAGAAAGAGAGCCTGCTAATGATAAGGCAACTTAGCTATTCATAACCTGCAGCCTAGCATATCCGTTTTAGATTATACTTGGCGATGGTAATCAGTTCACGTGAAATCGTTCCAGAACGCCAATTTCCAAGACCATCTTCTCTGTGAAACAATTGTTGATGAGTTTGAGATGTGTTACTGGTGACTGGTTCCAATTCACAGGAAAATGCACCTTTGTTTAAAATGACGGATTTGCAAAAAAAATGTAAGAATTCAATATTTAGTCTGAATTCTATGCCAGAACTTGAAATTAAAAACAACATGCCTTCAACGGGTCTGATTGATAGCAATTGTGAGCAAGTCACATTATAAAATGATTACATATTATAAAAGCCTGCCACTCTCCAGAAGAAATGCATATGGTGGGGGGGGGAGCAAAAAAAAAATCAATGTTTTATTTTTTCAAAACCAATCATTTTATTTAACCATCTGAAGCAAACAAAGAAAAATGCAAGTTTGGAAAACTTTAGTGATTTGACAGATTCTCAAGTTCCAACAGTCCTTTTAACTTAAGCTGCTGCTGTGACTCATTCCAGAAATCTGACATGTCTTCTGGTAAAAGGAGTATTTGAAATCATTAATAATTGTAAACAAAAAGCATTTTTTTCAAAGTCATAATAGAATTTAAGTATGAAGAAAGAAAGGAAAATATTCTTAATTTTCAAAAACAATCTTGTCCTAGGTTGCATCAGTTTTCTGTGGAATACACAAATTGAGGACATTATTATATAATAAATATAGATATTTAGTATTTTATACTCCTGTAAAGAATTTTTTCTTATTGATTTTTAAAGAATGACTCACAAAAGCTAGGGAAAGACTTAAAATAAATACATATATGTTTTGGTCAAATACCTACACACTGTCAGACTCTGTGCTAACGTAACAAGGGTTTTTTCATGTTTGGTACATATTTTTCCTATATTTTTCAAGGCATAGAAGAGCATTGGGAATTGAAATAAAATTAAAAATAAATTATACATATAAAAAGTAAAACTAACCTGTTTGACTTTATGAATGGTTGAACACAGCTGAGCACTTCATGAGTCCTATGTTACTCCTAATCAAAAGCATTCACTTTGACTTCTGTTTAGCACTTACTGTATGCAAGTCATACAATAGACACTCTATTTAACATCCTAGCAGGTACTACAGGGCCCAGAATTAAGTAAGGTACAATTCGTGTTATTCAAGAGCTTATTACCAAATTGGAAAAGTTAAAATCCAAATAAATCTGATAGAGAATAGACTGTGAGAAATACAGAACAAAAATAAATGTTTTGAGAGGTCTAAGGAAAAGAACCATTTGAAGGTAGAGGGACAAGGGAAGACTTCATGATGGAATGACTTTGGAACTGGGCTTCCAGGGATGAATAGAATTGAACAAATAGAGAAAATTGTATAAAGAGGGCGGCTAGGTGGCGCAGTGGAAAAAGCACCAGCCCTGGAGTCAGGAGTATCTGGGTTCAAATCCGGTCTCAGACACTTAATAATTACCTAGCTGTGTGGCCTTGGGCAAGCCACTTAACCCCATTGTCTTGCAAAAAAAAAAAAGAAATGTAGATTGAAATTAGATTTTAGGAGGTCTTGGATTCTTGGAATTTTGACATTATTCAGAAAGCAATGGGGAGCCATTTGAGACTTCTGAGCACAGGAATGACATGAAAGCAAAACTTCTAGGAAATATTTACTGGAGAATAATTTGGAGAAGAAATAAGGTAATCTACTTATAAGGCTATTGAAATGGCTCATGAGAAATAATGAGGATTTCAATAAAGGTAGTAACAGAGGAAATGTCAAAACAGGAAAGGCTTTTACTGGCAAAGGAGAGTATTTCTCAGTCATATTTCTAGGGCATAATTTCACTGTAAAACAATTCACTCAGGGATAGTTGAATTGACCCGGAACTGAGCCATGACTTCTTCTACCCCCCATAGTATACACTGCCCAACAAGGAACCTGCCTTTCCCAAAGTTCAAAAACACCTATCCTGAATCCTTGGTACTCTAATCATTTCTGTACTTCCTGCCTGGGTTTTTAATCATCACACACAGGATGAACTAAATTATGATATATAGAAGAGGCAAAGTTCTTTACAGAACTGAGCCCAATAAAAAGTCATTTCCAGTATGAACTGTATGATTTAATATAACCATAAGGACTGAAAGTACTTGGAGCTTGTTATAGTTAGATAGAAATCTAGGTTTGGAGTCACAAAAACCTTTGTTTAAATTGGATAACTCATTGAATCTCAGCCTCACTTTCCTCATCTGTGGAAAAAAGGGGGATGGCTCTTAGATTTAATAACCTCCAAGATCTCTTCTACTGCTAAATCTATAATTCTCTGGGCAAAAAAAGAAAAAGAAAAAAAAGATGATTTTTGCTGATAACTAGCAAACATTGAGAAAATTGTTCTGGTTCTGACAATCTGTACCTTTCTTTCCTTTGTCCTGAATAGTGAACCTGTCACTATGTCTTTAGTCAGCAAAGCTGCATTGGAGGGTTTATGAGTTTCCTTGTAGTGTAGAGCTGTCAAACCTCCTAGGGTTCAGCTATGTTAAAGTTACGGGCAATTATCTACTCGAAAATGTGTTGGTTATGCATTAGATCTGGCACTGGAGTTGTGGGGGGTCAACTTCATAGAGGTGATATTTGTGTATGAGGTTGCCAGAGAGGAAAGAGGGAAGAGAATTGGGATTCTCACTCTACAATGCCTTTAGTTAGAAGGAAGGGTTGTCAGCAAAAAAAATTGATGGAGCAGAAATCAAGAGGAAAAACCTAGAGATCAGTGTCATAGAAACCCAAAAAAAAAAAAAGAAAAAAGAAGAAAACTTAGAACATTCCTTAATAGTGCCATTTGCTGAAGTTCAAAGATGAATACAGAAAAAAAAGTCTCTATTTATCAATTATGGAGACCATTTTCTGACAGCTTTTTCAGGAAATTAATGGGGACAGAAGCTAAATTGTAACAAGTTGAGGAGTGAACAGTTGATGTGGAAGCAGTTATAAAATATTCTTTTCTAGTAATTGAGTAATGAAAGGGAAGAAAAAAGCTCATTTTTTTCCAAAAGAGTATTAAACAGAAAATTAAATAAATATACAAATTAAGGGTAAGATTTAAAAAAAAACAGGCAACTGGGTAGCACAGTGGATAGAGCACCAATGCTGGAGTCAAGAGGACCCGAGTTCAAATGTGATCTCATTTAATAATTACTTAACTATGTGACCTTGGGCAAGTCACTTAACCCCATTACCTTGCAAAAAAAGACAACCAAAAAACGGATTTTATATAGAAGGCTGGCATTTAACAAAATAGAACCAAACAAATTAACAAAAAGGAAACAAGGAAAGAAGATGCCTTTTTAAAAAAAAATATCCTCTTCCAGGAATACAATTATCTTTTTTATTATTGCTAGTGATTTTTGATATAATTTGAAGAATGTGAGGGAAAGAATTAGAAATGGGAAAACAATTTAATAATACAGATGAGGAAATGGGAATGAGACAAGTTATGGGACTTGCCCAAGGTCACACAGGCTAGTAGGCTAAGATTCGAAGCCAAAAACGTTGTGACTCCAGATTTAGTGTTCTTTTCACTATAATATGCTACATATCTTAGCTCCAGAGGACAGTGGGATTGAAGGAAACTCTTTCACGTCTTAAGATGACCTAAGTCACCTGAAAACTGAAAGGCAAAGAGAAGGAATAGGGAGAGATAGAAACAGAGACTTAATACAGAAGGGCAAGAGGGAAGTGCTCCCTGTAGGGGAATGCTGGAGGATATGTGATATTATGGAATCAGAGGATGATGAGGATGTTTGTGCTTCCTTCTTGAAGAAGACCATGACATCAGGGAAGTGATGCCATGACAAGCACATGAATAGGATTTGAGTGAACAGGTGCCATGCTAAGTTACCAGGGTTTCAGTGGTCAGATATGGATCAAGACAACTGGAGATGGTCCTAGATGTGAGACAATCAAGATTAAGTGACTTATCCAAGGTCACACAGCTAATAAGTGTCAGATGTGGGATTTGAACTCAGCTCCTCCTGACTTCAGTGTTAATGCTCTACCCAATTTGCCATTTAGATGGGATCAGAGGAACTGACCTTGAAAGTAGTGACTATTGCATCCCCTGAGAAAGAGGAAGATGAAGAAAGAAAAAAGTTTTAGATGTGGAAGAAAGAATTTAATATTAATGATTGGGTATAAGAATGTTGGAAGGAAGGGAAATTCCTAACTAAATAGGAGATAGAAACAAGTTTGATAAAATAAAAATATATATTTGACTGTATAAAATTGAATTTACTAAGAATCTAGGGACTGTGTTAAGAGGAATGACTTTGGAAAGAGGAGAGAAAGAAAGAGAAGAGAATGATTTTTGATGAAAAAATAAGACCTTAAGTTTTCAGATTTCATTGTAAACCCTGGGTTTTCCTGCCAAAGTCTTAACCATTGAAATTTTCATTTCTATGGTAAAGCCATTGTATTGCTGGCATATCTATTTTTTAAAATATCCCTTACCAAGTTACCTGATAAGAGAAATATATAAATAATAGTCATTGCCTTTGATTTATGGTCAGATTTTACTTAGAAGTTTTATCTAGGAAAAATGAAGAAAATTGGGGCAGCTAGGTGGCATAGTGGATAAAGCACCGGCCCTGGAGTCAGGAGTAGCTGGGTTCAAATCCGGGCTCAGACACTTAATAATTCCCTAGCTGTGTGGCCTTGGGCAAGCCACTTAACCCCATTTGCCTTGTAAAAACCTTAAAAAAATGAAGAAAATGCCAAGAAAAAAAAGAAAATCACACGAGAGGAGTGACTTTCAGAATTTCCTTAATTCTGACCAAAGTACCAAGTCTTAGAAGGCATGGTATAATTTTGGCTACTTTACATAGTTCAGTTCAATTGAGTAAATGCTACTGAGACATTGCTAGGACTTAGCACTGGGAGAAGCATCTTGCAAGAATGAGGATGAGTCCAGGGAATGTTCTCATGGTTTCTGCTTGCGTCCCAGTGTTTCATTGAGTTGTTGGGGAGATAAGACATATATAAAAGTGAAATTGGTAACAGTCATGGAGGAACTAAAAGTTTATTGAATTGAATTGAAGGGAAATGGAAGGGGTGAAATGTGAACTGTCCCTAAAAGAATGAAATTAGGCAGAGTGGACCAACCTGGTTGGAGCAGGCACAGTTTGGAAGAGGTAGAGGATGCTGGATTCGGAGTCCAAGTGCACTTGCCAATCTTGTCATTTATTTTCTACTTAACCCTGGAGAAATCACTTTTGTTTGGGATCCACTTGCCCATTTGCAAGATAAAATAATTGGGCTGAATGACCTTTAATTCTGTGATCTTAAGATCGAGATTAAATTTGGGAAACTCTTGAAGGACAGTCTGAGGAGTCTGAAATTTTTCTTGTGATAGAGTTTTGAGCAGAAAAAAAAAGAAAGTAACTGGAGTCAGAAGAGCAATTACAGGGGTAGCACTGCTGATCATTGGCCTGTAGACATCTGAGTGCAGGAGTATTGTTGCCAGTCTTCTGCCTAGTAATTTACCCCGTGAATTACTAGGTGCCTCCTCCACATTTAGGTAAGTAGGAGGAGAAAATGAGCCAAGAAACAAAAATGGAGAAAAAGCAGGGAAAAGCAGGAAAAGATGTCTGAGAACACAAAGGAGAAAGGTTTTCAAGAACAAAGTGGCCACTGATCAGTGCTGCGGAGGATGATAGAGAGCTTTGGAATCAGTTCTTTCTGTAGAATAATGGAAATGAAAACTAAATTAAAAATACATGGGGAGTATAAAGAAAATAGGAATATATATATTATATATATATATATATTATATAATATATATGGAGATGTGGTTCTAAATTTGGCTGCCAGCAGTAGGAATTTGTCTTTGACACTTCATCATTCCTTTTTTCATTCCTCTTCCTCTCTTTTATTTCCATTCCTACATACCTTTGCTGGACCCTGAAACAGTGTTTATCCCCTAGTACCCCCATGCATGAAACTTGGCAATGTCCCATGCTCCTGAATTAATTTTTTAGGAAGAGCCTCCCTAAATTGTATCCCTTTTTTACCTGATACTCTGCTCACTAGCTACTGTATGTTACCCTCTCAGGATGGTCTTTGGCTCCTAAATAAGAATAACATAGGAATACTAAGTCGAAGTAGAAAGGAAGTTTTTAGTTGATGGAACATTGAATGTCAGTCAAATCACTCTAAATATGGCTTGGAAAGTAATGAACCATTGTTTAGGACTGGAGATCTGATGATGATGGGGGAACAAGAAGGCAAATGACATAGGGTATGTGTAAGAGAAATATAACCAGAGGCTAACATGATATTCTTCCTCAATCTGTGCCTACTCACTCCATGGATGTCTATTCCAGAATAACTCGCCTTCTCATTCTGAAACTTTGCTTCCAACTATATCTGCCTATAGTTCTCCCATGCTGGTCAAAAGGAGCCTGAAGAGATTGAATACTTCTTCCTCATCCTTGGGAAGTATCCAGTCATTTCCTTACCTTAGACTCACAAGTCACTAAACACATTGGGATGGAATCTGAGAAACAAGATATAATACAGTCAGTCCTCAACATTGCTGTGTTTAACTATCAAGACTTCAACATTGGCACAATTCTACTAGTAACTTCATTTTCACTTTCCCATTGGCAAATATACATATTAATAGCTAGGCAGAATAGGGATTGGGGGGGGCGGGAATAATAGGCACAAGTATCCTCTTTCTGATCCTGTGAAGCAGCAAGAAATAGAACTGTTTTCCACCCCTTGGAGAGCCAAGCTGGGCCAGGTCTAGCCTGGTTCTGAGCTCATACTAAGAGATAGGGACTCACCCTGATGTGTTTTTCATGTTCTTTTTTCATAAAAAGCATGATCTTTTCATCTGGTAACAGTTAGACCAAAGAGTCAAAAGAGATTAGAAATGACAGTTGCCCTTTTCCCTTTTTTACCTTGAGATTCTTCTATAACCTCTGCCCTTCCTAATCAAATTCTGAGTTGTCTCTTTTCCTTCTCTGCATTTTATGAGTTATTTTGTGGTTACTGTGTTGGGAAAAGGTACATATTATTAGGATTAATATTTTGTTCTAAGGAATTATATGAAGAAAAAAGTGTATTTTCAACAATCCCTAGTGAAAGATTATAGTTTTTGAGGTTCAGTATATCAACATTCACACTATTTTTCCAGGAATGTTACCTTTCAAAATTTGAGGATTAATTATAGAGATTGCTGGAGAAGTTGTCTGAAATACCACTCTTTGCTTGCTGTTTGTGACATTTACTAGTTGTGTGGCCATGGCAAAATCACTTAAACCCTCTGAGCCTGTTTCCTCACCTGTAAAATGGAAATCAAAACATCCATAGTATCTAGCTAACAGGTTTGTTGTAAGGTTTATATTAGATGACATTTTTTACAAGTCTTAAAGTACTGTATTTATTGGTTATCATTATTAAATTTTATGTTAATTACACTAATAGAAATCACATGGATCATAATATGAATATATACTTGTTCTCTCTCTCCCTCTGTCTGTCTCTCTCTCTCTCTTTCCCCATCATCTCCCTTCCCTCATCTCTCTCTCTCTCTGCTCCCTTCCTTCCCTCCCTCTCTGTCCTTGTCTCTCCTTTATTCTTCTTCTCTTCTTCCCCCCCACACTCACACACATACACATACATGCACAAACACACTCAATAATTCAGCAAGGTCAGTCCACCATAGTGACATGACCCCTTTGTATCATTCAATTAAGAACTTCTATAACTAAGAATAGAGATAAATACCAGACATCAGATCTATGATTTCACTAGTGTAGGAAATTTCCAAGAAACTGACCCTACCAATGCAGATTGGCACCTTGCCTTGCAACGTAGAGTCTTATAGAGATGGCCAGAGAAGGTTAAGTGATTTTCTCCAGAGCTATACAAGCAGTTTTCTTTAGAGCTGGGATCTCACAGTATTTGTACTGACTGGCTCATATCACATCTTCAGTTCTCTGCAAAAGGCAACAAGCCAAAGGGGAGGCTTGTGGTAAATGGAAGATACAAGGCATCTGTTTGCTCTATGGGGAACATAAGGATGACAGGACACCTTTAATCATAGTAGCACATAGTAGGCATTTAACATATTTTTGATTGATTAATATTGAGTGATGCGATTTGAACTCAGTCCTCCTTGACACCATGACCGGCTCTCTCTATTCATTGCATATTGCCCTTCTTCATTTTAAGTGAACTTTTTCATTTCCCCCAGAGCCTCATGTGTTATAGTTAGTGCTAAGTTGAGAGATTGGCCATCCTCATATGGGAAACTCAGTCATCTGATGTGATTTACTTATAATCTGTCTCCCTCGCTGGCCTTTCATAATGCCAGTTTAATAGAATGGAAAACAAATGTCTGGAGAATAGAACTGCGTAGGTGGGGAACCCTTTGAATGCCTTTCTGTTCCGTTGATGAACAAGGTAGACATTTTTCACCAGGGCAGCTCAAGAAAAAGAATGTTCTATGATTAAAGGTGTCCTGTCATCCTTATGTCCCCATAGAGCAAACAGATGCCTTGTATCTTCCATTTACCACAAGCCTCCCCTTTGGCTTGTTGCCTTTTGCAGAGAGCTGAAGATGTGATATGAGTCAGTAAGTACAATCTGTCACTTAAGGATGACTATACATGATGGTATAAGCATACGATCCCTTCACAACTATTGTCTCTTAAAACATGGGACTGCTTCTTGGCATGGAAGCCTCATTCCCACACTGAGTATATAATGATCTGATGTGGAGGAAGGCAAGAAAAAAAAGTGATAATTCACAAAGTAGATGGATTGACTCCCCATCATGAAGTAAACAAGTTTTGCAGGACATTATTAAGGACTGTGAGGCTGTCTACAGGATACTACCGAATGCAAGTGAATCATGAGTTTCAGTCACGGCAGGATGCTATACAACCACCTACACAGTGACAGTCAATCATTTGGTGTTTATTGAGTAATGTCCCTTCCAACTCTAATGATTTATGATTCTGTGATTTCATATACTCACTCAAGGATTCTTTGTATAACATTCTACAAAAGGTTATGTGTATGAGGAGGAGGAAGGGCACAAAAGATTCTGGGTTTTTTTTATTAATTATGTTTTTTAGCTTTTCAACATTCATCCATTTGCAAATTCATAAGTTATGCATCTTTCTTCCCCATGATGGCAAAGAATCTGGTAAAAGTTATACAAGTATATTTGTGTTTAACATATTTACATATTAGTGATTTTGTTTAAGAGGATAGGACTAAGTGGGAAGAAAGAAAACCATGAAATTGGAAGTAAAAACCTAAGAGAAGTTTTTAAAAAATGAACATAGAATACATTCAAATTCCATGGGTCTCTTTTCCTTTGGATGTGGATGGCATTGTTCATAACAAGTCTCCCAGGATTGTCCTTGATCTCTGAACTGTTGAGAGGAGCTGCATCCATCATCGTTGATCAGCTCACAATATTGTTGTTAACAAAAGATTTTAAAGACAATTAATCTAAAAGACCTTTAATGTACATGAAGCATGAGATTTTGAGGAACAAGCTGTGATAGGTAGGGATCTGCATTGGAAGGAGAGGATAGAAAAGGGTTATTACATCTTTGAACTAAAATATAGCTTGCTAAAGAGGACAACTTCATAGTTTCATCTCTGTCTGGGTCAGTTAACCTGAATCTATGAGCACAGATCATAAAATATAAACCATTACCTACCAAGGTAATAAAGCCAGAGAGCAGAATTGTGGTAAAGATTAAAGAGATTAGAGAATCACTGCCTATAAGGGAAGGTAAGTTGGATAGAAGGGTGATAACTGATAGGAAAAAAAAAAACAACTTTTAAACTGTTATTATGATTCTGCTTTCTCTACCAAGGAGGATTACCTTTTAAATTGGAGAAGGCTCAACTGGGAGTTAAAAACTAAGATAAGGAAGGAGTTAGTAGGGGAGCACCTAGCAGCCTTTTGTGTATTCATGTTTCATTGTCTAAAGGACAAAGCTACTGAAAGCAATGGGAAATGTGATTACTTTATCGCCACATGCGAATGATTCTGGAGAACAAGAGAGTTATCACAGGACTGAGAAGAGCAAACATTAGTCCATTTTTCGACAAAGGGAAAATAATGTGATCTGTAAACTGTAGGCCAATGTATTTGACTTAGATTCCTGTCAAAACTGTAGAATATATTATTAAAGAGAGGTTAAAAAACATTTAGATTATAATCTCCCCCCATTAAGTTGTAAATTTCTTGAGGACAGGGACTGTCTTTTGCCTCTTTTTGTATCCAAAGCACAGTGAAACTTCATAAATGTTTTTTTGATTGATTGAACATTAAGAATAGGAAGTAATGATTGCAAAAAGCTTCATCAAGAACTGGTCATGCCAAACTAACATTATTTTCTTTTCTGAAGAGATTACTAAATATTGTAGAGAAATATAGATATAATAGACTTAGACCTCAACAAAGCATTTGATACAGAATTTCATACTATTTCTCTTGAAAAGACAGATATTGTCAGTCTAGACGATAATTATTTGAATTATTTATGATTCAAGATAATAATTATGAATTAGATACAGAACCGGTTGGGTGAATAGATCCAAAGTAATTGTTAGATGGTTCAGATATCACCTTAAAAGGACTTTTAAGGATATGTGTTTGATCCTGTGCTGTTCAATACATTTGGACAAAGCATGCTAATGGAATTTTCAGACAAGACAAAATGGGGAGCTAACACACTGGATGATTGAGCAAACAAATCAATACACTAGTACATTGAACTGAACCTAATAAGACTGAATCTACTAGGGATAAATGTTATGGGTTTGAAAAAATTGACTTTTAGAGGTACAAAATTGGAGAAGAATGGTTAGAGAAGTTTGTCTGAAAAAATCTGGAAATTTTGGTAGAATGAAAACTTAATCATTCAACAGTGTGATAAGAAGCCAGACAAGCATATGCAGTCTTGGGTTCCATTGAAAGATATAGCTTCCAGAATTTAAAAAAAAAGAGTCCTACTGTTCTCTACTCTGGTCAGACAGCATCTGGAGTATTATGTTCAGCCGTTGGCACTACATTTTAGAAAAATATAGATAGATTAACCATGGAGGGCAAACATGAGGAAAGGGTCTGAGTTTGTTGTGTTTAGACTTAAGATATTTAGACTGAAGAAAAGAAGTTGGGGGAAGGAGAGGGGAACAGAAGGAATAAACACATTCATCTAGCTTTTGAAGAAATACCATAAGGAAGACAGATTAGATTTTGTTCAGTTTGTTCCATAAAGAAGTAAGAGCAGAGTAGTATAGAGGTAAATTTAGACTTGATATTATTAGAGAAAACTTACTAATAATTAGATTTATCCAAAAGTGGGTAGGCTACTTTTAAAGCTAGTGATTTTTCCTTTCATTGAAGCTTTTTCAGGAAAACCATATGACTTCGTCCTAGGAATACTGCAAATAAGGCAATAGTAAAATTTCTTCAAATTCTGAAATTCTGTGATTTTTTTGATCCCCTAAATCTGTAACTGGATCAATACAAGTTTATCACTCCTTCCAGAGGGAATAAAATATTTATAATATATGCCCTACTGTGTGGGGGGAGAGGGTGAGCAGTTTGCAATCATTGACATCATTCTCTTAATCTAAGACAAAATATCAATAGTTTTTAGAAAAAATTACAATTTGTATGTAGTAAATGTAAACAAATTATCTTGTTAAGGGTCAGGAAGAAATAAGGAATGAAATTGTTGAGATGGACAGAAGGAGAGAAAGGATAGTTCTTTTTAAATTTTTATTTATTTATTTAAGGCAATGTGGGTCAAGTGACTTGCCTAAGGTCACACAGCTAGAGAATTATTAAGTATCTGAGCAGGATTTGAATTCAGATTTCCTGACTCCAGGACCAGTGCTCTATCCACTTCACTACCTAGCTGCCCTGAGAAAGGATAGTTCCATAGAAAAGATGGTCTCAGATAGAAACACAAGAAATCTTGGGGATGGGAAGAAGGAATTATTTGATGTCTCAGAAAAATTATTGCAGCTACTGTATGAAGATGGGAGCATAGTTTGAAGGCCCTAAGACCAGCTAGAAAGTTATTATAATAATAGAACAGTTTGCAATGATTCAATTAAAATGTAAAATAATTTACAGTGATTAAAATGAAATTAAATCATTAAAATGATTAAAAATTAATTACATTTTTTGGTAAATCTTAAAATACAATACAAATATTAGCTATTATTAGTTATTACTAAGAATGAGAAAATGAGGGTTTGACCTTGGTAAATAGTGGAGACTTAGTAAATGTTGATTGATTAGAGTGATGATTATAACATTGAGCAGAAGCTGTAAATCTAAGAAATTTAAAGAAAGGCAGAAGGACTTGGTAATCAATTGCAATAAAGGTAGAAGAGGGGATGAAAATATTAAAATATTAAAATTATTCTAAAACTGCAAGCATATAAGATGCAAGATGATGGTGATATTATCAGTAAGGAAGAAGTTAGTAATATCCCTGTTTGTAGAGAAGAAGTTAAGTTTAGTCTTGGCTTGTTGAATCTCAAGATGAGGGAGACATTTGAATGGAATTAACCTTTCAGACAAGAAGTAATTTAATACTGATTAGACAGAGATACAGATCTACTCTGTCCAGGGTTCCACCTTCAAGTGGCATTTGATTGATTCAACTGAAACAAATGAATGGTTGGATGATTGAACCTCTACCCCTCAAGATTTTCAGCTGATTGGTGAATCAGGAAGCCCACCTGTGTTCTGTAATGGGAACCTCATCTACAATCCAAAGAAAATGAGGTCAGCTCAAGTAAAATTCCCAAAAGCTTTTGGTAAAGGTAGAAGAAGATGTATTTAAATCAAAGTATTCTATCCTTCTACCTTCTAAATTCATGATTTCCTACACCTCTTCTCCCTGCCTCTCATCATACCCCAGAGTTATATTTCAAAAATTTAATCCAAGAATTATATAATAAATATTTGCTTTGTCTTTTGCCTTTTCATCTTTAGCTTTCAGCGACATGCCTAATGTAGAGTAAGAAACATAATAAGAACAATGATAATAGGCAGGCACAAAGCTCCTCTTTGGAACCATCTCTGAATGCCATTTGAAGACTGAGGGTGACCTTTAGCCCATTAGAGTTTAAGTGTTCTAAAGGTTAAAGTAATTCAATATAAAAAAATAATTCTTTTTTTTATATGAATAATGGTGTTGGCAGCCAGACCAAGATATCATCTCCCATTCAGTCAATTTAATCGAACTCTGCAACCTTCTGGAAGAAGTTGCTATAATTTCTTAAAGGATTGACTCCTTTTCTATTCTTTTCTACTCCTCCCTTCTCTTTGCCCTCCAAGTTAATGGATGATTACATAAAAACCGTACACATTATGTGTAACCTAAGGATCCCCAAGCATTGCCTTCCACCCTCACCCCTGAAATCTAAGCTTACTATGTACACTGCAGCTGTACATAGTGTTTTTTAATTCAATTAGTGTGAGCTTCTTGAGAGTCATGATTTTTTTTAAATTCACATCTCTGGCTCTTAGCAGAGGATACACAGCAAACACTTAATAAGTGTGTTTTCATTCAAACATTATTTACCTTCATTCAGTTCAAATCTGTAGGATCATGGCTAAATAAATTGTTTGGTTTTAACCTAATTCTAATTACATAGCCTTATCTATTTTGAGTTTGACCTTTGAATTCTAGAGGCAACCATACTGACTAGAGGATCGACCTAATTGAGTTTTAGGTGTAGTGATGGAAATACTATGCAATCCTCCATGGGCACCATTTTGTAAAGGAACAGATGACTATATAATCAATATAAATTGATTCAATTGTAATGAAAGACTGAGACTCTGAGACTCCATATAATTTTTTGCAAGCTTTAGAAGATTTAATGAGAATAGTTAGACTTTATATTGTACCTTTTTGCAGAGTGCTTTAGAAATAGTATTTCACAACAGTCCTGGAGGTAGCTTCTGTTATTGGTCTCATTTTACAGAGGAGGAATCTGAGATAAATAGAGGTTAAGTGACTTGCCAGGATCACACAGCTGAAACCAGATTTGAATTTGTGTCTTTCTGACTTCAGGTCCAGGACTCTATCCACCTAGCTAAATTTAGTATTTTAACTTTGAAATTAGCTCTACAGGACAGAAATATTAATGAGTCTCTGGAAATTCATCTGTAGAGCTGAGCATTTAAAAAAATTTCTAACCAAACATTCAAAGTAGTGACTCAGTAGAAGTCATTTTTTTGATCCTAGCCCTGTTGCTCAGTGAGAAGAAATCCTCTGATCACCTTTCAAGAGGAAAAACCCAAGTTAAAGTTTGATTTGAGCAATAATTCTCATCCAAGAAGAATTTAAAAGGGAGAACAAACTTGGTCACAGATAACATTTACCTAAGCAAGAAAATGTTAGATGAATTGAATCATTGGTCTCTGTAAGAATTATACAGTCAGCAATCAGAAAACTCATGATTCAGTTGTCAGATAATGGTAGGAAAAGAAGTTCATGAGGAGCAATGATCTTATTGTGTTTGTATTGCCAGCACTGGACTGAAAGGGTACATTTTTCAATCACTGAATGCATACATACATACATATAGGTATAGATATGGATAATGTATTCAGGATACAGCACTACACTTATCACATTCATTCCCTTGTCACCCAACCCATGAAATTTAATTTAAGTGGTTCAAAAGAGCCTCAACAAGGTCTTATAGCCTTGATTTCATAATTGAATTTTTTTGTGGCATTGATAAAAGATTTCTATTTATTTTTAGTTTGTCCAAAAGTGTCTCATAAAAAATGAATTATGAATTGACACAAGCTAAGTATTCATGTATGGATAGGCAGATGGCTCAGTGAATAGAGTGTCAGACCTGGAGTCAGGAAGAATCATTTTCCTGAGCTGAATTCTGGTCTCAGACACGTACTGACTGTGTGACCTTGAGCAAGTCATTTAATCCTGTATGCCTTAGTTTCCCCATCTGTAAAATGATCTGGAGAAGGAAATAACAAACCGCTCCAGTGTCTTTGCCAAGAAAATCCCAAATGGTGTCACAAAGTGTCAGACATGACTAACATAACTCAATATCAAGAACAATTATTATTGAGAATTATCTTTCTAGGGGTGGCTAGGTGATGCAGTGGATGGAGCACTGGACCTGGATTGAGGAGTGCCTGAGTTCAAATCCAGCCTCAAACACTTAATAATGACCTAGCTATGTGGCCTTGGGCAAGCCACTTAACCCCATTGCCTTGCAAATAAATAAATAAATGAAAAAAGAGAATTGTTTTTCCAAAAATCTTTTGTTTTCTTTTTTGTTTTCAATTGTGGAAGCAGCCATTGATAACAGCCAAATGGGCTTCAACAAGGCAGCCAACACATTTCAATAATCATAAGAAGATCTTATATGCCAGTGATTTGGGGCACCTTATTAAAAAAAGAAAGCTCGTTAAATGGTTGAGAATAGACTGAGGTGAATCTTTTCAGCTGGTCTCTTGCAGTAGATAAAGTGGAATTCTGAATAGGCATCCTGAAGCTCATTATTAGATGGGCACCTAGTAATTTAATGTACATTGAAGCACCTTAAAAGAGAGAAGGCTAGGTTGGGGATTAATTATTCAAACTATAATTATCCCAACTTTCCGCAGTGCCTGAGTTAAAAATGTATTCCTAGAATGCAGAATGAATAATTTTACATTGTTCCTTCAAGGTGTGGGAAGAGAAAATGCTTACCAGAGATAATGATGGTTTCATTCTGGAGCCCCCAATACAATAGATCTGAGATAAAAGAAACAATTTGCAGGTTTGAAAGCTTGGAATGTGGATAAAAGCTAAAAGCAGATTGCTGTCTATTCTTTTCAAAATGTAATCATCTGAGGACAGAAAAACAACAAAACAAATCCACCATTGAGATGAAGGTTTCATTACTATTATTGGTCATTCCAATTTTCTAAGAGCACAAGTATATTGGATAGTGGTAAGTGAACTCTTTCAATGTTTAAAAAGAAAGAAAGAAAAGACTCAAAGAAGGAAGCCAGGACTTTGTTGGCTGGAAGGATCCTACAGCTGCAGAGACTTGTTTTTAATATATCTGGGGAAATTATTAAAAATTTCTGCTATTGTGCTTCTTCTAAAATAGCTTTTTAAAATTATTGCATTGTGACCCTCTCAAACACAAATTTTCTGCTGCTGTCTTTCTGGGCTCTTTATGCTGAATCTTGGAGAATTCTACTGAATATGTTTAATAAGTCCATTAATGGGGCAACACATTTTTTTCATGACATCCTTCCAAGGAGTTTTAAAGGGATCAGTAGCCTAAGCAGCTGGTTTTGAACAAGATAGCTACTGTGTGATTCAAAGTGAGTCTCTGAAGGTATGGTTCTATTTCCTATCCCTCATGTGGAAACTAAAAATGCCAGACCTCTAATCAAAAATTCACATTTAATGTATGCTCAAGCTGGATGTGTCCCTGTTCTTTGTTGATCTTAAATCAATATTATTATACCTCTATAACAATAACAAAAACATGTATTTGGTCCTGAGCTTGGGAGCCTAAGGAAAAAAAGAAACAATCCATGCCTTCAATGAGTTCATATTCTTCTAAAAATAATATAGGACTATATCATCCCTAAGGAATAACTTTATATCATTTGAACTGGGAATGATGTTAGGGTTAATTTGATTCAATTTCCTCATTTTTACTAATTTTTACTAGTCTCAAAGAGGGCAGAGTGGAATTCTCAATACACATTCCCAACCCCATTATTCCAAGGGCAACTAGCAATTTAATGGCAAGATAACATGAGAAAGGAGAGGGTACTAATTTAAAATGAGGAAACTGAGATTCAGTGGGCAAATTGGTTTCTTCAATGCCATTTAAGCTTTGGGATTCAAATTCTTTCTATTACTGCACAATCCCACGTAAGAAACTGTTTTTTTTAAAAAAAAAAAAAAAACCTGTTCTTAAATGCTTCCCCATTCCCATATCACTAAAAAATGTTTTACAATTCCATTTCTAGCATTTGCCTTTGATATCTCTGTAGACATCACTGTTAAAATACATATGCATACAAAGTACAAAAGAAAATGAATGAATTTGATTGAATTGGGACAACAGATACTGAGATCTACTTCTTAAAATTCTATTTTAGCTGAAACTTTAAGAAATATGTTGAAGGCTTAAAATAGGCAGCAAGTCATCTTCCATACCCTTTCAACACCCACCTCTGGTAAAAGGGTTTGGAAAGTTCAGTCATGTCTGATTCTTCATGATGTTTTCTTGATAAGGATTCTGGAATAGTTGGCTATTTCCTTTTCTAGCACATTTTCCAGATGAGAAACTGAGGCACATAGGATTAAGTAACTTGCCCAGGGTCCCACAGATTTAAACTAGAGATGATGAGTCTTCCTAACTCCAAAAATGGCACTTAAGAGAGATAGCGAGTCATTTTTCATTTCCTTATACCATCACCCCCAATAAAACATTCTGAGATTTTTGCAAATCATAGACCTTAACATCCTCCTCTATGATTATTGACCAACTCCTCAGTTAGTCACGAGACTAAATTTGATGATTAGCCACCATTACTGAGGTTAAATGATCTTCTGGTCTTACAAGCTAATACAAAGCAAATCTATTTATCACTTTCCCAGGGGTTATTCTTTGAGGTCATGTTTCTGGTGCAGAACAAACAAAAACTAGGAATCTATCATCATTATCTCTACTGTAGTTTTACCGATAAGTAAACTAAGAAATAAAAGCATCTTAACTATTAACCTCAAATACCTTTTGAAAATGGATTTTTTGTTTCTGTATCCCCCTGGTGCACTGGGTTATGGCTTGAGAGGTGAAAATCCTTTGCTTTGCACCATAGATCAGAGGAGTGGGAAAGAAGCCAAATTCAATGTTTTAAGATACAACTCAAAGACATCTGAATCTTTCCTTTTGATCCTTCATGTTTCACCTTCCCAAGGTTAGTGTTATATAATAAAAGGAAGCCCCAATTTCTTTTTTGTAAAAAAAGGAACTGGAATTAAGCAGGGAATGTAATAGCCTTAGCCCAGAAAAATGGAAAGATTTCCCACTCACAGATACATGCCAGATCCAAGTGTCTTTATTTCTGATTGCATGCCTATAGGCTGAACAGTCAAGACATCTTTGAAAGAGAACAATGATGTAAATCACTTGCTTCTTATAGGATGGTAGTCACAAAATTATATTGCAAACATGTTTTATTCCTCATCCCACCTTATCTACCTAAACAGACTTGCCTTAGTTGGGGAAAGAAGTAAAGGATTTTGGGACTTCATCTATGCCAAATCATTCTTCTAATAATACAGACTAGTGTGATGAATGTTAAAAGAAAATACAAAACCTCGAATTTCTATTTATCTGAAATGTTTTTAGTAAGGCACTTTTATTTCCATTAAGCCATGATTTTGAGGTTGGAGAGAAGCTACTGTGCTATGATATATGTATGGGGTCTTTCAAGAATTAGCAAGTCATTCCAACAGAGATATGATAAATTCAGGATGTATCATGGAACAGATTTTGGAAGAGGCCAATTGTTTGACTCTACATATTTCTTATAAGAATTTAATTTTCTTTTTTTGCTTGAGGAAGCCATGGTAAGAAGGAGATAAAATAAATACTTGCTTATTGAAAAATAATTTTTTTTTGCAATTTGACCTCCTCTGTACCCATTCTCTTCCCCCCCATAATAATAGTAAGGAATTAAAAAGAAATGATTTGAAGGTTTAGAGAGACAAAAGGAACTAACTTAATCCAAAGAATGACTGAGATCTCTCTGGATATAAAATCAAAAAAAATGCAAGCATGAATTTATTGCCCCTTTTATTATAATCTAAGCTATTTTTTCTTCTATTTCCTCATCACCACAAAATTGTTTCATTTCCTACCCATTATAACTTCCTTTTCTTTTATGCTTTTTTCCCCCTCAGATTCTCAGGTTTCAGTAAGTGTTCTATATGTTTTTATAAGGATATAAAATTCAAAGTTCCGGGTTTAAGACATCAAAATATTTTCCCACTTTTTGAATTTTAACAAAAATTCCGACTGCTAGGCTTAAGTTTTTATTTGATGTTTATTGACCATTGAATTGAAGAGACATATTTCTAGAAGAATCAGACCTTAAACTAGACTAGGCAGATGTACTTCAGTCCCTCTTAAAACAAACAATTGGAAGATAATTTGAAGAGGGAGGAAACATTAACATCTAGTGAGGATTCAGGACTGCTTCCTGGAGAAAGAAGCACCTAAGATGAGCCTTCAAGGAAACTGGGGTTGGGGAAAGGAGAGAAAGGATCCCTCATGCAAACAAGATAAGTAAATAAAAGAAGAAGAAGAGTAGAACATTAATAATTAGAGGGAATACTGGAAATCATCTGGTAGAGGAAATGCTACAGAGTCGAGGAAGAAGTAATGAGGAGGGCTTTCCAAGTGTAGGCAGTGACTTGTCCAATGGTAAGGAAATATAGAATGGCAAGTTCACAACAAATAGAGCAGCTAATTGGAACAAAAAGTGAGTAAAGGAGAATATTTTGAAATGTCTGTAAAGGTGAGCTAGCATAAATACCAAGCTGAGGGAAGGGGTTAGATCTCTCATTTCATTAAGAAAAAAAGAATTTTTAGGGGAAAATACTTCCATCTCCAAAACAGACTGACACCTTCTCTTCTTTTTATATTTTTAGAGAATTACATAGAGCCCTGAAATGTTAAGTGATTTACCCAGGGTCACATAGCCACCATGTGTCAGAGGCAGAACTTGAACCCAGGACTTCCTATTTGTGTATAACTAGAAACATCTTGAGGATAGGATTGTTTTGACCTCATTCTGCCCCGCATCATATCGCCATTGCACATAGTGGATTGTCTTATAAATATTATTGTTAGCTGTTTCTGACTCGTTATGACCCTATAGACCATAGTGTCAATGAAGTTTTCTTGGTAAAGCTTCCAGAATAGTTGTCATTTTTTTCTCCAATGGATTAAGGCAAACAAAAGTTAAGTGACTTGGCTCAGAATCACACCAGCTAAGGCATCTAACTACACCCTAGGCAGACAGAGGTTAAATGACCAGCTAGATAGTAAATATCTGAGGCCAGATTTGAACTCAGTTTTCCTGAATACAGGCTCAGCTTTCTATCTACTATGACATCTAGCTGCCTATTAGATAACATATGGTGACATAACAAGATAAATATTAATTGATATCAATTACTCTTCTATTAAAAAAACTTTTTTTCATTTTTTGAAAATTTTTCATCATTCATCTCCAATTTCCCTTAAACTTCGGAACATTCAAGTATAATAATGTCTTGACAATACAGTGTGGACCTATCATCTGCCTTCTCCAGTTCAATGGATTTTGACCAATTTCATTTGAATTCCTTTGAAACTGAAAGTAGTCCTTTAGCTAATGACATTCCTTGATTAGTTGAAGTTAAAATAAATTCTTAAAGTTTTGAAGTTAAAGAGAGGTTGTTTGTCACTTTTTTTCAATTTAATGAATTTCTAAGTCTTTGTTGTTGCTTTCTTGGACTTAATAGAGTAAACAAAAGCGTTGTCATGTTTATTCTGTACAGAAAAGATATTTGCTTTGCAGTCAACTTCAAGCCTACACAAAAATCCCAAATTAGTCAGACTTGGAGCTTATCATAAATATACTTGCTTTGTTATAAAGTTTTTGGTAAAAGCCATAAGGGGAAAATATCCAATTGAGTCCCATTTTGAGCAAAAGTCATCTTTACAGAAACATCCATTGTATGGAATGGAAGCTGACTCTGAAATTTTTTATTTCAAATCTATCAAAAGATCCCAAAGGTTGTAGCAATTTTCAACTTCCTTGACAATCAAAATGTATTTTACCATAAGGGGAGTTTGGACTTATAGAATGCATTTTCTACTAAAACCCCTCAAGTTTAAAATAGTATGAGAAAACTTAAATGAAATGACAGAGGGTGAAGTAAACAGAACCAAGAAAACAGTATAGATTATAACTACAAAAACAAAAATGGAAAGAACAAAATCAGTCATTGATGCATAATTATAATGGTTAAGCTTGACTCAAGATGAGAATTGAGAAAAATTTGTCTTCACTATCCCTTTGTAGAAATTTTGACCAAAGACAACTAACTGCAAAGATTTTACTTCAGACTATGTGTAACGATGTAACAGTCTTTCTCCTTTAATTATTTAACTAAGGTGATAGAAACTGTACTTAAGATTTCATTGGCATAGGGATCTGCTAAGTGAGAAAAGTTTTTCTACCAGTGCCATTTAGCACCTTTTCTGCAATATATACATTATTAGAGTTTAACTGTCACACAGTCAGCATGTCTCCAAAGCATGATGTGAACAGTGTTTTCCTGAATTCAAGACTGATACTTTATCTGAAATATGACAGGGAAGGAATATATTTGAATAAGAGTATGATAAAATAAAAACCAAAAAATCAAAAGAAGATGATTCTTCATACACCTCAATTTATGGAAGTAGAATTGATAGGACTTGGCAGCTAATTTGATGTGGAAACAAAAGGAAAGTGAAGAATCATCAGCAATTCTAATGTTAAGGAAAGAAAATGATGCTCCCAAGATAAATAGGTATATTTGAAGGAGGGGTACATTTGGAACAAGTGATGTTTAAGTTTACTTTTTTGAAATGATGAGTTCTTGAATTGTCTAAGTGAAATCCAGGGCCAGAAGACAACTGAGGATATGTAACTAAATCTAAGAGGAAAGGTTAAAAATTATATCAAAGATTTAGGTCATGGTAATTTAATAAAGGTCGTAAGTTAACAGAAAATGTGTAGAGATAAAAACAGGAGCCATACACCAAGTGAATGGATTGGGGGAGGTTGTGTCTAGGGGGTAAAAAAGAGATTTAGAAAAGAGGGATTAGATTGGTACAAGGTGAACCAAAAGGGAGCACTGTTCCTAAAGTCATATGAGAGTATCTAGGGGAGACAAGTGATTGATTATCCTCTGCCAAGTGCTGTAAAATGTCCAGGAAGAAGAGGATGGAAGAGGACACAGAATTTCACTGACTTGAATTTCTAGAAATCTGTATTTTTATTTGTTAAAATGAGATAATTAATCAACTGATTCAGGTATCAACTCCACTATAATTTAAGTAAACAACCCCCTTGTATTAAAAACCTAAGGTACTTATGTATCCTTCAAATGTTAATGAATCATTGATTTCTGGTGTTTTCATCATTGCTAGAATGGTGGTTTTTCTACAAGGAATATTAATGACTCTGGTTGGCTATAAGAGTCCTTAGCCTTTTTTATTTCTTTTATGCTGATATCATGTTTTGTTTAGCTGTGCTTTGGCTTTTTCCATAACCAAGTTTTTTGCCTAGAGAATTGCAAATTCTCTCTAACTGGTCAGAATCTATCCCATTTTTCTAAAAAAGCTTCTCCTAACAACTCCAAATTATTGACTTTTTGCTAATATTTTCTAACTGTGGGTGTAAGCATCTGCTAATACATGAATTTATTTAGGTTTGGTTGGTATTTGTATATGTCTATGTATAAATACGGGTACCATTCACATACAAAGTTATACAATTAAGTCACATGCACATAGCAGTGGATTGCTAACTCTGAGGAAAGCATATATATATATATATATATATGTATATATATATATATATATATATATATATATATATTCTATTTAGCTTTTCCTGAGGAAAATATCTAAACATTTGACTTTGTATTAATTTTATTGAAATAATTGTCATATTGATAATCCCAAATATTATATGCAAGTGGCCATGTTGATTATTGACATGAGTCCAACTCTTCCATTCTGAAGGTAAGGGACATCTGACCACCACTATGTTGCCAAATTTTTCAGCCTTATGAAGTAATGATATATATGGTTCCAGTGATACCTGAAGGCAGACAAGTAGGTAAATACTCTGTGGTTGGCTGTACTTTGTTACTAGTGGGAGGATTCCTCTCTCCTAATAACCACACTGATAATCACCAAGCATTTATCAGTTGCTCACAGTGTCAGGCAATGTCCTAAATTCTGGTAATAAAAAATAGAAGGAGGAAAACAGCCCCTGCCCTCAAAGAGGTAACATTTTAATGGGGAAAGATAAGGCATTAGAGGAATATATAAAAAGGGAAGATAGAATACAAAGATATCTGGTATGATTGAGAAAGTCTTGAGTGCAGTTTGAAGAATGAGGCATGGTTGAAACCAGCATCCTCTAAATATAGAAATTCTACGAGGAGTCATCCAATCAGAAGAAAAGCCCATAATATGTGGAGGTTATTTTCAATGTATAAATTCTAGGGCTGGAATGATGAACTGAGCATCATGAAGTTGCAACGCTAGTAGGTTATAAAATATGTAAATGAATTAACTACATTAGTGTATACGAGGGAAGTGTTAAATGAAACAGCAACAGAGAGAGAAGAAATGTTGGATTTGTGAGATTTTGAACAGAAAGGGTTCTCAGACATAACCTCTATTTTATTGATGAGAAAACCAGGATCCAAGATCATTTGACTTGCCCGACGTTGGGATTAATTAGAAAAGTAAAGATGAGGGGAAACAGATCTTACCTTAATATATCTGGTTATTCAGTAATTCAGAGTATATTGCCAATGAGGTCAAAGAGGATGTTGAAAAGGAAAACATGAGAGGAAAGGGAAGGGAGAATGGACAGAAAGGAAAGAAAGGCATCGTAAGTGATAGAAAAGTGGAAGAGGGTAGGCAGATCTCCCATACTTTTGAGGATAGTTAATGTGAAAGGAGAGAAAGAATAGAGAATAAAAGAGAATAATAGGATGGAGGGAAATACAGCTAGCCATAGCAACTGTGGGGAAAAAATAGTGAAGCATTTTCTCTGATGGACTTAGGATAAAGAATGCTATCCATCCCAAAGACAGAGCTGGTGGTGTCTGAATACGTACTGAAGCATACTTCTTTCCCACTTTATTTTTCTTGAGGATTTTCTTTGTGGGGGGGGAGGGTTATGTTTGCTTTAACAACATAACTATTGAAGTCATGTTTTTCATGGCTACACATTTTTAACTACACCAAGTAACTTGCTTTCTCAATAAGGGGAGTGGCATGAGAGGAAGGAAGAGAATATGAACTCAAGGTTTTGGAAGTAAATGTGGAAACTTGCTTTTTGCACATAGCTGGGGTGGGTGGGGGGAATAATTTAAAAACAACAAAAAAGAATAGCTGGATACCAAAGCAAGCCTTCATAGGGATCCATGATAATAGCCTACATGGAATCATAGCCTGCCTTCCAAATAAAAGATACTGGTCTGAAGAAGACCCAGTCAAGGAATTGCCTTTGGTTCCATTTAAATCCATCATTCCAACTTTACAAACAACTCCACATATATGAAAATAGGAAAATAAGGCATCTTACCACACAAAACACCAGTACTAGCTAGTGATTTCATTCAGAATGATGACAATGATAAAAAAGAACACTGGCTCAGGAATGAGGAAATTATATGGGACAGACTTACCAGTGATCTTTACTTACAAATTCTAATGTCTCTTTATCTTACTAAAATCTCCTTGACCACTCTGCAAAGTCAACTTTCAAACTTTCTTTAATTTTCAAAATTATGAACAACCAATTTCTCTATGGACAACTGATTATTCTCTCATCTCTGGCTTTCCCTAATTCTCTTCCTACCTAAGCATTAGAATGCTTAACAGTTAACCCCTTAACTGTAGTTATACTCCAAGGTTTTGCCTTTGACTCTCTTCTTTCTTATGTGATAATTTCATAATTGTCATGAATTTACTTAGCATTTCTATTCAGTTGAATTTCAGATCCATATCTAACTCTTGACTCTTAATTGAACTCCTGCCTCACATTACCAATTTCCATTAAATATTTCAAATTGAATGCCTCAGAGATATCTTAAGATGCTCAAAAGGAAACTCATTTTTCCAACATTTTCCTCTTCTGAACTTTCCTATTACTATTAAGGGTACCACTATCCTTCCACCAGGTCTGCCCTATGGGTTTCATCCTCAATTTCTCACTTACCTCATGTAGCCAATGAGAAATAAAATACTGGTATTTCTACTTGTGAAACATATCTTCACTCATTCCTCTCTGCTCACTCAGCTACCATCACCCTAATTTAATCTCTCCCCTGCACTGTCTCTTATTTAGTCTTTCTGCCTCAAGCCTCTCCCCATTTCTAAACAACCTCAACAAAGCAGCCAAAGTCAATTTTCCTAATGCTCAGGTTTGATCGCGTCATTCCCTAGTTCAACAACTACAGTGGCTCCCAATTGCCAGGAGGAACAAATGTAAACCACTCAGCTTAATCATTACAGCTCTTCAAAGCCTGGCTTCTTCCCACATTTCCAGTTTTTTTTTAATTTTTAATTTTTAGATTAAAATAAGCATTCCCATATTATAGCACAATTTTTAAAAAGATGATTGTATTTGAAAATGTATGAAGAAATATATTAGCTGCATCTAGAAAATGAACTAAACAGCAACATATATATATATATATATATATATATATACACACATTATGTATTTATATTTGGGGGAAGGGGTTATAAAGAGTCAGAGACAACTGAAAACAATTAAACAAGAAAAATAACACATGAAAATAACAAAAAAGCAAGAAATACTAACAAGGGGATACTGACATTAGCAAAATTATGAGTCTTGAAGTATTTTCTGGCTTTTCTGGTTTTTTTTCCCTTTCAATTCCTCTCTCACCTTACTCTTTAATTTAAAAAAAAAGTAACAAAAAGCCAAGTTCTTGTTTTTCTGTTGATGATTGCAGGTCTACTCAGCATTATAAGCTTAATGAATACCAGTCCATGGGGTTCTCTGTTTGATCTTCTCTCATTTCAAAAGCATTATTGAGATAAGCCTCAGTTCTGAAATTGGAAGTAGCTCAGAATTATTTGCTAAAATATGATAATTATCTATTATAATGTTCAATGAATTTTAATCAACAGTAAGTATCAGGGCAAAAATACCTGTCATACTCCCTTCCAGACAATGTCTGGACTTTCTGACCCTAAAGGCCTCTAAATATTACAATATTTTTATAACGACCATTTCCCAGGAAATACACACTAAATGAAACAACCTTTTCAACTGAATTCCCTTTATAGTTGTCAAGAATGTTGCTTAGTTATTAAGCTGTCTTAGAACAATCACATGAAAAATCTCAATTTATTTTCTTTGTGACTAAAACTGCCACCAAAATGTGTCTCTTCTTAACCATGACTTTGGAGAATGATTTACAGATATACACTTTAAAAAAAAAAAAAAGATTTTGCCTATTAGGATATGTTGGTCAATTTGAGTTCAGTTAAAAATTAAAAAAAGAATTGTGATGACTATTATTTATGTTCACAGGTAGAAATTAGAAGGGAAATGAATATATATATATACATACATATATATATATATATAAAGAGAGAGAGAGAAAGAGATACAAAATATATGTTTGTGTAGGTGTAAGTGTGCATATGAATGATATATATCTCTCAATGGATAAAATTCCAGACCTAGAGTCAGTAAGACTTCAGTTTATTTTTTTTACAAGGCAAATGGTGTTAAGTGGCTTGCCCAAGGCCACACAGCTAGGTAACTATGAAGTGTCTGAGAGCAGATTTGAACCCAAGTCATCCTGACTCCAGGGCTGGGGCTTTATCCACCGCGCCACCTAACTGCCCAAGATTTCAGTTTAAATCTGACCTCAGACACTTACTAGCTGTGTGACTAGAAAGTCACTTAATCCATTTGTCCCATTTGTAAAATGAACTGGAAAAGGAAATGACAAAACACTACATTATTGTTGCCAAGAAAATCTCAATGGACTCACAAAGATTCTGAAACAACTGAACATAAAATATATATAGATATGGTTATAATTACATGTAAGCTTATTAATTTGTATATTTATTTTTATTTGACCAGGACCTGTGATTTCCTTGGTATAGACCAATTGGGTCAAATTCTGATAGAAACTGTTCAGTTGTTTCAGTAGCATCCATCTCTTCCTAACCCCACTTGGGGCTTTCTTGGCAAAGATATTTCAAATAGAAACAAAAATAGGAGCCACTAAACCATACATAAAGATCTATGAAGGCAGCATACTGACTTAGAAAACCATCGATTAAAATTATCTGTGTTTAATTGTATTTATTTATTTTATTAAATATTTACTAATTCTATATAAAATAGGTTTGGCTGCACTTGGGAGTATTGAGGGCAATACAGGATGATATTTCTGGTATTAAAAAAAAATGAGGAAATTCTCTTACTAATGAACACCAGAAACTATATCTTAGGGCAGCTAGGTGGCACATTGGATAGAGCACCAGCCCTGGAGTCAGGAGTACCTGAGTTTAAATACAGCCACAGACACTTAATAACTACCTAGCTGTGAAACCTTGGGCAAGCCACTTAACCCCATTTACCTTGCAAAAACCAGAAGAAAAGAAAAGAAGAGAAGAGAAGAGAAGAGAAGAGAAGAGAAGAGAAGAGAAGAGAAGAGAAGAGAAGAGAAGAGAAGAGAAGAGAAGAGAAGAGAAGAGAAGAGAAGAGAAAAGAAAAAAAGAGAAAAGAAAAACTATATCTTAGAAGTCTAAAAGAGTTGACTAGAAGCACTAAAAGGTTAGGTGACTTGCCTAGGGCAAAACAGCCTAACCATATTGAGACTTGGAGTAATAATAACCTGTGTGGTTCTGCATATACCTTATTTCATCTGATCTTCCCTATCACCATGTGATATAGGTAGAACAAAGCCAGCATCTTTGTTCTTACTTTGTGAATTAGGAAATCAAGGATTGGAGGTGGGGACCCAGCTGGTAGTAAGCGGTGGAGTTAGTATTAGCAGGACCTAGGCCTTCATACAAATCTGCTGATCTTTTCTTTCCATCAAGGTGTGTACCATAATAGTCTAGTAAGTAGAGTACTGGACTGAAAATCAGGTTATCCACCTGCACCATTAATTCCAGCTGACTTTGAATGGAGCCTCAGTTTCTCCACTTAAAGATACTACTATTATTGGCCTCAATGAATAAATAAGTCAAAAAGTAATTTGAATTCTCTGGAAGAAATGGGATCTAAAAACTTACTTATGTTGATTACTAATGTAATCAATAACAAAAATCACACCATCATCTAAATTGATTTTTAAATGACAAATAACTCTTCAGACAGAGACAGAGACAGAGAGAGACAGAGAGACAGAGAGAGACTGGTCAGGATGCCAGTCACATGACCAATTATTTTCAAATTCTTCTTACAACCAGGAAAAAAAAAACTGGTCTTATCCTTTGAAATCACACTGTTGCTCTAGAATGGCTTACCAATAAACACTTTAAATTCTAGAGTATTTACAAGAAAAACATCTCCTTGGGCCAGTAGAGAAATTGTCATAAATCTCAGCATGTCATTATCTTTAAGACTACTTAACAATACTCAGCTTGGATTATAGGGGGCCGGTTGACATCTTAATTACCAAAAATAAAAGCAGGCTATTTTGTTATATTCATTTCTATCATTATCCCAGTTTTAACATTCTAACTCTGTCTCCATTGTTTGCCTAGCGTAAAGGTAAACAGTTGTGGGCTAGCCCTACTTCAAAGGGTTGCTAATGGAAAAGGAAAATAAAAGGAATTTGATGGCTTAAATTTGTATTATGTATGCAAGAATAGCTTGAGTACAACTAAAACACATTGCCTTTGATTTCCAGACAGATTTCTTTATTTTCGAAGGTTGAGCTGACATTTTGAAATGTTTTTAAGGAAAAGTGCTTTGGAAGGAGGGAAAGGAGTTTTACATATGAAATACCCAGGTTATTTTTTTTTATCAAAGTTTTAAAAGGCTTTTTTTAAGATATATTTTAGCATTTCAAGGTTAGGAAATTTAATGGGGAGAGTTGCTGATAAATTGGTGGTACTTTAGAAAACATTTCATTTGTGATGAAAAAAATAGAAGTCTTTTTTAAGATTTAGACAAAACTAAGGGAACAGATTTCCAAAACCCAGTTTTTCATAGGAGTTAAAGAACCCGAGATCATCTAGTCTCACCCCTACGTTTTACTACTGAGAAATCAGAGATCCAAAGACTAAATGGTTTTTTCATAGTCACAAAGCCAGCAATTGCCAGTTATCAGATTGGAACCCACATCTCTCCTGACCATTGCACTTTTTACTATACACTATTTATGTCCTTGCTCTCTTGAACACAGTAAATTAGGGGGCTCTTAACCTAGCTTCCATGGGCTCACGTGGAATATGAATAGATTTCAGGAGGTCTGTGAACCTGGATGGGAAAAATAATTGCATCTTTATTTTCATCAAGATCCCATTGAAATTTATCAGTTCCATCAATTATGAAATTTTCAAAAATTTTCAGAATAAGTCTATTCACCCCAAGTGGCCAAACAACTAAAAAGATCATGAAGTCTTACAGAAATTGTTTTAAAAGGCTTACTGAATGAATCAGAATGTTAGTGAACAAAACTGAAATAGCACAGATTTAGAAGCAATTGCCATAGTCAATACTTTATACAGTTTTTGACTTTTTAGTCAACATCATAAAGAAGGAACTGTTTACCTAAATGGAAATTCAAGGAGGTAATTACAGTAATTGGATCAGGCACTTTATATGAAAGCAGTTTTCTTATTTTGAGGTCTTCAGATTTAAAAGCGAGGATTGGTTAAAACTAGATTTTGCTTCTTACTTTTTAAAAATTAAACAACAAAGAAATGTCTTTCAGAAATGCAGCAAGAGAGCAATTGAGAGAGAGAGAGAGAGAGAGAGAGAGAGAGAGAGAGAGAGAGAGAGAGATGAGAGAGAGGAGAGAGAGAGAGAGATGAGAGAGAGAGAAGAGAGAGAGAGAGAAGAGAAGAGAGGAAGAGAGAGAGAAGTGGGAGAGGGAGAGAGGGAAAGGGAGAGAGAGGAGGGAGGGAGGAAGAGGGGGTGTGGAGAAGGTGGGAGAATAAATGGATTTCCCTTTAACCTTGAAACTGCATTGTCCACAACATGATTGAAAATGTCTACTAACTTTGACTATGCTTAGAAGTGATCAAGTCCTTGAGTGTCCATCACCTCTGCCAACTCACCTGGCATTGCTTTACTCTGCGAATCATCCTTTTCCTGTAAGCCTGCAAACATCCAAGCTTCTCAGCTAACTCCATAGCCTTATCTAAATCCACGGAAAGTTGTCTTGCGGCTTATCTTTGACTAAAGCCCAAACATTTTTCTTGTCAAATTTCAGGCATTTCAACTTCGTGAAGATTTGGGCCTTATCATTTAAAACAGACTCTTAGTGTGGCTGTATTTAGTACAATTACATTATTTCATTAGTATGTATGCAGATAAAATGGTTTTCGGTTAAAGAAGTTTTCTTATCCTGGGATGATCCTTTAATTCTCCTAAAAAGATCAATAATCTTCTTCATGGGCTCTTCTGTAGGGGGGCTATGAATTTTAATAGCTCAGTGAGGGCCCAAACCATGGGAAGAGATAAAGAAATTTGAACATGTACTTGGGAAAGTATGACTATCACTACTTTATGTCTTTTTGATGAGTCACAGTTATATGGTTCATACAGAAGTTTATTTGTCAGTTAGGCAAAATATTCAGGAATTAGACCAGTTTAATAAAACTCTTTTGGAATAACCTTTTGTAAGATACAAGAAAATGTAAAGTCCTGAGGGCAGGTACTGTTGGTTTGTCATGAACTCCCCTGGAACACAGTAGGTTCTTAATTAATCCTGTTAAATGGAAATGAATGGAATTTTCCCCCTTTCTGGGGAAGAAGTTATCTTTGTTTCACCAGCAAAAGGCACTGAAGGCACTGTCTGAATTGAATTATCACCAACAACACCTGGACATGAAAGGAAAAAAGAAGGAAAGAAATCAAGGAGTTTTTTAGGGGGACACTTTTACTATATATATATATATATATATATATATATATATATATATATATATATATATATATATATATATATATTAAACTCTGGGGCAGCTAGGTGTACAGTCGATAGATTGCTGAGCAAGGGAGCCAGGAAGATCGTAGTTCAAATATGACCACAGACACTACTAAATAGTTCTGTGCCCCTGGACAAGACATTCAACCCTGTTTGCCTCAGTTTCCTTATCTGTCAAAAGAGCTGAAGAAGGAAGTAACAAACTACTTCAGTATCTTTGCCAAGAAACCCCCCCAAAATGGGGTAATAAATAGTTGGACATGACTGAAAATAACTGAACAGAATAATTAAACTTTTAGAGATTTTTAGAAATCCTAATCAAGTTTTGACCATCTATATGGAAAACTGGCTAGTTATAAGTGGAAAATTAGCCTAGATATAGGATCTACCTTTACTTCTTTTAGCATAAAAACAGTGAAGGTAGATCCTGTATTGAGATTCAATTGTGAATTGTTGCATATCAGACACCCTAAAAGTGTCAAAGAACTAGGAAGGTGGGTTATGCAGTTCATAGAACCATGTTCATGAGTTGTTCCAAAATTAGAAAGAACATTGGACATGTAGAGAACTTGGATTCTTTCTCTGGGACCTTAAATAAATCATTAATTCATCTCACCCTAATTTTTCTCAAATGTAAAATTAAAACATTGGACTAAATGACCTTAAGGATCAATTTTAACACTATGAACTTGTGATCCATTTCCAAATCATTTAGTAATACCTGATTTGATCAGTTTTCAGTTCCTTCCCTATACCTTTACCTTCCAGTACTGCTCATACTTCTCCCATTTTGTTGTAATGCTTTTTTTTTTTTTAGTGCTATCATTTGATTCTACATTACAAACATTTACAAAGTATTCCCACTTCCTGAAAGATGACTAGATGGCCTCATAGAGCATCATAGAATTCATCTTCCTGAGTTCAAATATGACCTCAGGCATGTATTGGATGTGTGAACTTGGTCAAGTCACTTAATCCTCTTTACCTCATTTTTTTTTTCCATCTAGAAGATGAACTGGAGAAAGAAATGGCAAATCATCCTAGTATCTTTATAAAAAACTCCCCAAAAGATTCAAAGAGTTGAACATGCCTGAAAACTACTAAAAATACCAACAAACCCACTTCCTGACACATTTCTCATAACAAATTTTGAAAAATAAGTAAACTAATACTACAGTGATATGATCTGAAAATACATACATTTCACACCTGTATTACCCCTCTCTATTTTTAAATTAACAGAAATTGATTTTCTCTTCCTCCTACTGCCTATTCTTTTTTTAAAAAAGGAAAGAAAAACAAATTTTTTATAATAAATAATTGTGGTCAGGAAAATAAAAATTCTTCAGTAGCTGTATACAAAAATATGTCTCAGACTGTATTGTAATTTCATCACCTCTCTGTTTCATCATTCATCCTCTGGAATTATGAATGGTCATTGCATTAATCATGGTTCTTATGACTTATATAACATAGGTTTTTTAATGTTTTATACGAATTGGTCTTCAGGTTCTACTCATTTTCTTCTTCATTACTTTATAAAAGTTCTCTAAGTTTTTATGATATTGATCCCATAATATAAATTGTTCTCTATTCACTTCAGTCTACATCACTTTATAATTAATCTTTACAAGCCTTTTTTTGAAATCTGTTTTCTCATTTCTTATAGTGTAATAGTTTTGAAATAAGAATGCAATGCAGTTAATTTTTTCAATTAATAGTTTAAGTTCCATCTTATTACATTAAGCCCATCATTCTAAAATATTGAAATCCTTTCAGAGCCTAACCCCATCAATCCAACCAATTAGCTACCCACCAAAGCTTTTGGTTGTCTACAGGTTTTACAGATTTCCCATCTCTGTCTTCATTCAGGTCATAGTTAAAATTGTGAATAGCACAGGGTCACAGGGACAGGTCCCAAGAACACTCCAATAGAGTTCTCATTTGACACCGATATTTGCCTCTTAATGATTACTCTTAAGGCAAAATATAAGATCAGTTTGAATCCTTTAACTATTTCCATTGTCTTGACCATATTTCTCTAGATATTACAAGGATAGGTTTTGTCCAATGCTTTGCTGAAATCCAATTGTTGCTTCTCTCCAGCCATATTACATCTCTTAAAGATGAAATGATTTCACCTTCATGAAACCATCTTATTTTATAAAATGAGAGCAATTAAAATATATACTTCCTAACTTTGTTTTGGGGTTTTTTTGAAAGGTAATGGAGTTGTGGCTTGCCCAAGGTCATACAGCTAGGTAATGATTAAGTGTCTGAGGCTGAATTTTAACTCAGGTCCTCCTGACTCCAGGGCCAACACTCTATCCACTGAGCCACTTAGCTGTCCCTGTTTTTTCTTAAGAAAATGTTTAAAGCACACATAAATGTGAGATAGGGATTTTAATATATATATATATATATATATATATATTATATATGCATATATAGAGAGAGAGAGAGAGCACTTATAAGCATTTCAAATCATATGGAAATTATGAAATGCAGTTCTCTTACCTTCAGGAAGCTCTAAATCTACTTTACACATTAAGCATTAAGGCACAGACAAAAGCAGAAGAGTCAAATAAGTAATATAGATAATAAAGTTTACAGGAGAGATTTTGGGAAGCTTCTTGGGAGTCTCTTGAGATGAATCTTGAAGGATAGTCAAAGAGAAATAATACATTAGAAAGTAGACAGGTCTCTTTAGTGCAGTGAGCAATAAGAGACCCAACATGGTATGATTGAAAACGTATTAGATTTGAATCTGAAATCTCCAGTGTTAGACCCAGGTTCTTACATTTATTGTGTGACTGTCTGGTATTCAAGTTTCCTCATCATTACAAGAAAAGCATTGGGCAAAGTGATCTCTCAGATTCTTGCAAGTTTAAATCCTATAATCTTGAGTAAAATGAATTAGAATAAACCAAAGTTTGAATGACTTAAATGTCAAGATTATTAGGGGGGAAGAGATATTAAATGTTAAGCTAAGGAATTTGAATTACATTGGCAGTTATTGGGAAATTTTTGAGTGTAAGAACTAAACAAAAATGGCAATTTAGGAAAATTAATTTGGTACTTATTATAGAATATGACAATCCCCCAAATAGACTGTAAGTTTCCTGAATGAAAAGATGGTTTCATTTATGCATATATATACCCTCCCTTTCTAGCCCAATGCTTTGCACAGTCATAACTCAGTATTTATTGAATTGAATTGAATTGAAAGAAAACTGGGAAATCTTCCAAAAACCTCTTTAACGATTGAGTAATTAGATGAAAAAGATTTGAACTAGAAGAGTGGCATTGGAAATGAGGAGAAAATGGTTGAATAAAGATACATTGCAAAGGAAGAGTAGAATGACATCTTGTTTCCCCCTACTCTGAATACCTAAAATATTTGGAAACTATACCACTTCATTTAATTCTTTTTATATAATTTACATTATGAAATTATGAATTAATAGATTAAAGAATCATAGAATGCTAGAGTTGGAAGGGACCTTAGGCCTTGGAAATGACTTTAGAAAATAAAAAGATGCCCAACTGAGAGGTACTCCATACCATAAAATGGTAGAACAAAGAATGCTCCAACATGAAACCAAAGATCTAGACAGTACCTTAAAAGAAAGGAGTTCAAAAAAAAACTTTAGCATATAGAATGTCAAAGCTAGAAAAAAATCATTTAAGCCTACATTCCCTTCTTTAGCACATAGGTAAACTGGGAGAGGGGCAATGATTTGCTGGGGGTAGAACCAGGATTCGAGGTCTATGGTACTGATTTTTTTCCATGTCTTTTCATTAATTTTTCTGATATTAGTCATCTCCCTAGAGAAATGATGAGTTTCTTGAGAGCACAGGGCATAGATGCATAGATGAAAAAATATTATACATTACTACATTAATTTATTAAAGACATTCTGCAAATGTTTGAAGAACTCTATAAATCCTCGCTATTACTACTCTGCACATGGACACTGTATTCAAAGAATGAACCAAAGAATAAATAAATGAGTGATGAATGAATAAATGAATGATTGAATGAATGAGAATTCCCTCCCAAGAATTAATGGAATATATTCATTGTTACTCCAGAAGCAGGGGAAACTCCAAGGCACCCAAGAGCCAAAAATCATAAGTAGATCTTTAGACCTCTTTCAGTTTGTTTAGGGAAATTTTTCATTTGGCCTAACTAGTTAGCTTAGTCTTTTAGGCAGAAATATTCTATGCTTGTTTTGCATTTTGCTGTATTTAATATGATTTTGCCAGAGATGGTTAACTCACATATTTCTAGATCCATTCTCATTTGCATCTTATCATTTGGTTATGACTTTTTAAATGCATAGTTTGAATTTTGGGCTACATTTTAATAAAGCTACTGCCACAAGTATTCATTTTGGTCAGATATCTCTTATTCAGTTTTCTAGTCATTGCTACTAAAAGCAAAATGTGCCAAAATTCTCCTGATAGTTAATGTCAAAATACCTTCTTTACATATTGATAAGTTACTCCTCCCCCTCTTGTCCCAGTACCTTCCATCTGTGTTTCATGTTCTGGAAATGGTTCTTGTTATTTGTATAACAAGCAGATGTCAATGAGTTTCACTAGCTACAAGGGAGAAGAAAAAAATATTGATATTTCATTAAATTGAAGAGATGCATCTTGCTCCATTGCTGAGGCACTAACTAACATGGCAAAATACAGGCATGTTAGTGGTAACAAATAATCTGCTGATTGGGATTTCTGTTCTGATTATATTGAACTTGTCACTTTGCCTGCCTTTAAGATTTCCTCACGAAAGATTTCATGTAAACACAGAGAACTATAAACTTTCTTTGCCAGGTCCAGATAATACAGCTCACATTGGGAAGGTATTTTGATTGTTAAGTCATTTGAAAGGAAAGGTATTTAGTAGCTAATTCATAGATGTCCTTGTAAAAGACAATGAAGGAAGAAACAAAAGTTAATCAACCTTGTCCTGGTTTAGAACCATAACATCAATTATAGTGGAGACACTCATGGGATCAACCCAGGAACCAGAATATTGAAGCAGCTCAATTAACTTAGCATTTGAATTGCAGAATTTCAGAGGACACAGGTAGAGAAATAAGTGCTTGTTTCAATATTAATTTACATGTCTCTAGAGCACCATTTCTGAACTCAGGAAGACCTGAGTTCAAATCCAAATCCTTCTTCAGCCTCTTATTGGTTGAATGATCCTAGGCAAGCCACTTAACCCAGATTGACTCCAAAAAATAAAACAAAAAAGAATTTACATGTCATTCAGTAAGAATTTACCTAATTTATCTTCTTCTTCTTCTTCCCTCTCTGGTCTCATCCTTTGTATAACTTCCAATAAAAAAAGTCAGAATTCTGATCAAGTAACTTCATTTGTAATCCAGATTCCTAGTCTTTTGTTCAAGCACCTTCACTGGCTCCCTACTGCCTCCACATCAAAATGCATATTCTTCTATTTAGCTCTGAAAATTCTCTAGAGACTAGATGCTATTTACTTTTTAAGCTTTGTTTTATATTATTTCCCTTCATGCTCTTGACACTCCAGACTACTGAATTTAACAGTCTATGTTCTACTTCTGAGCATTTACCCAGTCCAAAATACACTTTCTCATTTCTCCATTTTTGAAATTCTTAATTTTCTCTGAGATGCCACCTCCTCTATGCAACATTCCTGGATTCCTCCAATTAAAGAGGGTTCCTTTTCTCTTCATATATCTCTCAATTTTGTATCTTTCCCTTGCCTTTTTCACTCCCTACCTTGTAATATTTATTTATGCACCTATCATTTCCCCCTTTTGCCAAATTTAAGCTGCTAGAAAGCATGTACTATACCCCATTTGTCTTTGATTCTGCAGAGACTATCATTATTCTCAAACATACAGCTGGTATCCAGAATGAATAGCATTCTAGTCAAAGTCGATGAGTCAACCAGCTTTTATTTTCATACCGAATGGCAGGCAGTATCCCAAATGCAAAAAAAAAAAAAGATAATGCAGTTCCTGCCTTCAGGGTGCTTCTAGTCTAAAAGAGGAAACAACATGGAAACAACTTTGTAGAAACAAGCTATACACGGTAGAAATTGGGAATAATCTCAGAGACCCCCAGCATTAACATTTAGGAACACTCAGAAGGTCAAACATTAGCAGAGTCTTGAAGAAAGTTAAAGAAACTATGAGATTGACATAAGGAAAGAGAATTCCAAGTATGGGGAACAGCTGGTGAATGTATTTGGAGTTGAGAAATGGAATATCATGTGTGAAGAGCAACAAGGATGGCAGTGTCATTGGATCAAAGAGAATGTTGAGTTTAAAGTGTAAAGAGACTGAAATGTTATGAAGGGTGATAAAGGATTTTGAACACCAAACTAAAGTTATTATATTATATTATATTATATCCTGGAGGTGATATTGAGCCACTGGAATTTATTAAATGGAGGGGGTTGTGGAATGGTCAGATCTTTGCTTAAAGAAAGATCAGTTTGATAGCCAGGAGAAGAATGGATTGAATTAGGGAGAAATTTGAGGCATGGAGGCCAGCTAGTAGGTTATTGCAGTGGTTCAGGTGTGGAGTAATGAGGACTGCACTAGGCTACTGGCTTTGTTATGAGAAATGTTATGACGGTGAAAAAAGCCAGGAATTGACACTTGGATATTGGGGGTGAGGAATGAGATGTTCTGATTTGTACCTTGTGAACCTAGGAAATAAGAAAGTTAGGAAGAAGGGAGGATTGGGAAGTAAAGAGGACAATTTTAGACACGAGTATAAAAGGATTATGGGACATCCAGTCCAAGATGTCTAGTTGGAGAATCAGCAATCCTGCTTTATTGTTGATATCTCTCCTTGGGGCCTGTAAACCCCAAGAAATCTCACTAGACCTTTGGGCAGAGTACTCACAACTATGAGAAGAAAGGAAAAGGAAGGAAGGAAGGAAGGAAGAAAAATAGACAGAAAGAGAAAGGAAGGAAAAGAAAGGAGGAAAGGAAGGAAAAGAAAGGAAGGAGGGAAGAAATGCAGACAGAAAGAAAGGAAAGAAGGAAGGAGAGAGAGAGAGAGAGAGAGGAAATAAAAGAAAGGAGAAACAGGAAGGTAGAAAGAAATAAAGGAAGGAAGAAGTCTTTTCAACAGCAAGGTGGCAACAAGTGGAGAACTCTTGACTTGCAATCAGGAAGACCTGAGGGGTTTTTTCAGTTTTTTTTCAAGGTAATGGGGTTAAGTGGCTTTCCCAAGGCCACACAGCTAGGTAATTATTAAATGTCTGAGGTCACATTTGAACTCAGGTCCTCCTGAGTCCAGGACTGGTGCTCTATGCCCTGCACCACCTAGCCACCCCAAGACCTGAATTTTAATCTGAACTTAGATACCTACTACCTATATAACCTGGAGAAGTCACTTAACCTTTTTTTACCTCAGTATCCTCAACTGTAAAATAGAGATGATAATAGTAGCTATTTCCCAGGATTATTGTGAAGCTCAAAGAACATAATATTTGTAAAGCACTTAGTGCAATGGCTAGTAATTCTAAATAATGCTTATTGCTTTCCCAGGCTTAGTTTCCTCATCAACCTGGAGCAGAGGAAGGATTCTTGGAATCAGTGACAGATTTTACAATAAGTAGGATAAGTCCAGAAGGTCTTAAAAGTCAGGCAGGGGAATTTGAATGCAATGGTTTTGAAAGAGTCATTCTGTTAGTGTGAAGGGTTGGATGCATTGGGCATTGCTGGGGCCAAGCCTAGAAGCCAGGAAAATAAGCTCTCTGTCTATTGAAGTGATCTAGGCCTAAAGTGATCAAAGTCTGGCCCAGGATGTCCAGAGAATATAACTCATATGCCAACACTTCCTCTTCAATAAATATCTAAGTAAAGTGATGAATGAGTGAGGGAACTTCCTAGGTTCCTTCCAGTGATAAATCTCCAAGTCTAGGACTTAATACAGAAAGAAAAGAGAAAAGCTTATAAAAGACATTTCAAAAGAAAAAAATAACAAAAATGATAATTTTGGATAGTAAAAGCTAGAAGGAAGAAAGGTGAAGGGAATAATACACATACATACACATATTTATCAGACACTTTGAAAAGTATAAATATTATTTTATTTAATCTACAGCAAAGTGAAGAAGGGGCTATTATCATCCTCACTTTTTAGAGGAGGAAAACTAAGGCAGACACCTAGGGTAAAACTTACCATAAAATTTCTAGTGTAATAAACTGGATACATGAAAGCATCATAAACCTCTAAGAGTGAACCAATAATAATTTTCCCCAAAAGCCTGCATACATGCTTCTTAACTTCTTAAATACTGTCTGAAGAATCTACTGCCCTCCTGCTCATTCAAACTTGAAGCCTTGGAGTCAGTTTTTATTATCCTTTCTCAAGTAATTGCCAAGTTCTGTTGATTTTACCTCCATGATATATTTTTTATTTTGTTTTTGTTTTGTGTTGTTTTATTTTTGTTTTGTTTTTTGCAAGGCAATAGGGCTAAGTGCCTTGCCCAAGGTCACACAACTAGGTAATTATTGAATAACTGAGGCTGGATTTGAACTTAGGTATTCCTGATTCCAGGGCTGGTGTTCTATCCACTGTGCCACATAGCTGCCCCCATGATATATTTTCAATCAGATCCCTTGATGTCTCAAGTTTGAGCCCTCATCACTTCTCACTGGTATTATTGTAATTATATATTTATTAATCTACATCCCTCCCTCCAATATCTCCTCCTGAATGTCAAAATGATTTTCCTAATACAGTTTTCCTGGTAATCTTACATTCCCCTGTTCAAATACCTTCAAAGGCTCTCTACTCCCCTCCACTGTCTACCTTTCACATTCATTTATTTTCATTACCTCCATATTCCAATGAAACTAGATTGTTTGTTGCTGTTCAGAATTTTGTCCTGTCTTCTTTTTGTTTACGCATCTAAGCTATCTTCTAATTCTCCAATATTTTTCCTTCCTTTCTACCTGTTTAAATCATCTTCCTTCTTTAAAATCCAAATGAAAGTGATCTCTTACTTCATATACTACTAGACAAAATTAGCATATTATATGCTAAGGAATAAAATATTTCTTCACATTCAACTACATAATATGCTGAAATGAATACTCACAGTTTCTTTCTATTTGATAGTTTTTTTTTCCTTAAGGGGAGAGATTACATTGTTTTTCCATTCATATATCCCCCCAGTAATCTGAATTTTAGAGATGGTTGTTATTCCGTAAATACAGTTGTGTCCTACTCTTCCTGATTCTATTTGGAGTTGTTTTGGTAAAGATACTGTCATTTTCCTCTTCTGTTCATTTTACAAATGAGGAAACTGAGTAAAGTGACTTCTTCTGGGTCATATAGTTTGTAAGTACCTGAAGGTGGATTTGAATTCATCAAAATGTCTTTCTGACTCCAGGCTCTGCAGTCCATTCACTTTGCTATCTAATTACCCCCTGCAAAAGTATAGTTATTTAATTTTTAAAAATTTTTTAATTTTTTTAATTTATCATATAATCAGTAAGTATTTTTAGGTGCCTGTTAGCTTGCAGAGAAGTAGAAATAAGTTCTGGGCATACTGAGTTTGAGGAGACAGAGTATTCTGTATTCAACTGAGAATCCAAGGATAGAATACAGATGAAAGTTCAAGAGTAGAGATTTCAATTTTGGAATCACTCACATAATGATGCTAGTTTAAACTACAGGAGTAGAATAAAAAAGGGGGGGAAAGTGAATATTGTTGTTATTTGTCCTTCACTCTTGAAGAAAACCATGACATCAGAGAGTTGAGGCCATAATATGCACATGAATTTGGATTTGAGTGAGGGGGATGCTGTGCGAAGTCACCAGCTTCACTCTGTCTTCTGGAGCCATCTGGGTCCAGTGATCAGATATGGATCGGGATGACTGGAGATGGCCCTGGATTCAAAGCAATCAGTGATTTGCCCAGGGTCATACAGCTAGTAAGTATCAAGAGTCCAAGGCCATATTTGAACTCAGATCTTCAGGAAGCATGCCCTATCCATTGTGTTGAGCAGAGGATCAAAGCAAATCCTCAGTCCTGTTTCAGGATAGGCTCAGAAAAAACCAACAAAGGAGACATACCATTAGAGGGATAGAAAGAAAAACTAGGAAAATCCAGCAACATAAAAAAGAGGAAAGAGAAAATTTCAAGGCGTAAACTGTTAAATATTTTATAGTGCTACAGAAAGGTCTGGAAGGATCCAGAATGAGAAATAACAGATTTACCAAGGAAGACAATGATAATTACTGAGAAAGAGAACTTCATAAAACATTAGAGACATAATTTAGATTGTGGATCAAGGAGTTAAGAAGGAAGAACATGGAGAAAAGGAGGAGAGAGTCTGTATAGATATATTACATAAAAATGGAGTTTTAAGAAATCAGGGCATCATACTCATTATACTATGGCTGTGTACAATAAAGATTGTAATGTCTCATGAAGCCTCCTCTCTTTCTCTCTCTCTCTCTCTCAACATATATATATATATATATATATATATAGATAGATATAGATATAGATATAGATATATAGAGATATATAGAGATATAAAAATAGATAGATGTCGATATCGATATTGATATAGATTAGCTATAGATATTAAATAGTTTCAGAGTACAAAATAATAGACATCTGTCCACAAATTTAATGAAATGTTTTGCCCCAAAGTCACAGTCTAAATATGGATTGTAGAACTGGATTGCAGATTAACTCATTAGTGACATTGTTCTCCTGATTTTGCTATTTTGGTCTCTCAGAATTCAATCATATTAATTCTTTGCTGTGAGATTTAATTCCTTAACCAAGATCCATGTAACATTTTGGTTCTAGGTTTTTTAGAAAAGAAAAAAATCTATTATTTTTAGTTGAAAAACTTTTATTTGTGTATGTTATATCACTTAAATTTATTTTTTATATTACCTTGAATTTAGTGGATTGTCAATAGCAATCACATTAATTTATCACTTTATGCCAGAGGCAATATCACGTTCAGGTTCCTTCTGCCAGATGCAATGTTCTTATATAGGTAGATAGATAGATAGATAGATAGATAGATAGATAGATAGACATACATATAGATATAGATATATTAAAAAGAGTAACACTTTCAAAAGCCAGTGGGATTGTGACATCGTGTGATATATAATATGTGTGTGTGCATGTAGTATATATTTTATATAACATGTATGCTATGTACTATGTAAGATATACTATACGTAAATGTAATATACACTATATATAGTATGTATATAGATACTATATTCTACATACACACACTCATGTACAATAAAGATTATGTCTCATGAAGCAGTGTGTGTGTGTGTATTCCAAAATGTCCCATTAAAGTGCTATGTTAATTCTTTGTCTTTCATTAGCAAAGTTACATATATTATTCTTACAAAGCATCTTAAAATCAATCTAAAATCTAATTGATTTCCTGGGAGTTTTGCACATTAAAGTCAACAGCCTATTGCTATGGACATTACAAGGAACATTCTACTTGTAAATGTTTATTTTGAGAAGAAAAAACAACCACAGTCCTCAAGTATGTCTTAGTATTCAGTTTAATACATTCAACAAACCTTGATTAAATCACTTGCTATGGACAACACACTGTGTTAAGTGCTGAAGGTTTAAGTATAAAAACTAATGCAGTCCTTGACCTCAAGGAATTCATATTCTATTGGGATGGGTGTAGAGGGATAAGACAGCAGATTACTTAATACAAAACAATTTGGGGAGTGGGGAGGAGAGGAGGAAGGGAGGTCATCAAGAAAGTTTTCATGTGCTGAATGAAATGAATAGAACCCAGAAGAACGTTGTACATAATATTAGAGACCTGGGATGATTATCAACCATGATAGACTGTTCATTTCAGCAGTACAATAATCAAAGACAATTTAAAGGACTTATAATGGAAAATACCATCCATATACAAAAAAGGAACTGTGGAGTTTGAATGAAGACCAAACCTGATTATCTTCAATTTTTAAAATTTGTCTTATGTATTCTGTCATTTTTTTCTCTCTAAAGTTTCATTCTATTTGGATCTGATTCTTCTCTCATAACATGATCAATATGGATCTATGCTTAACATGATTATAAATATAGAGCATATATTAGATTGTTTTCTGTCAAGGGGAGGGGAAGGGAAGGAATGGAGAGAGAAAAATATAAAACTCAAAACCTTGCAAAATATGAAGGGCAAAACCTACAATCACATGTAGTTGGAAAAACAAATAAATAAAATAGCTAAAATTTAAAAATAGAAAGACTTTATGAAGGAATTGGAGCTTGATATGATTCATGAGTAGAGATGAGGATTACAAAGGAGAGATATAAAAGGAGTGTGTTTTAGGCACAGGGTACTGCTTATACAAAAACAAAGAGGTGGGAGATGCTATGTACATGGAATTGTGAGTAATCCATTTTGTCTAACAGCAAGTAATATATCATCTGCCTAGTAAAGCTTCTTTTTTATTCACAATCAATTCTAACAACTCGTCCCTTTTTTATAAACTAGTTTTATAAGCTTCTTTCAATAGCAGAATTGACCATCACTGAAATCATAACCATAGAACTAAATTAAAAAATAAAAATTTAATTGATGACTTTTGTTTATATCAGTCATTTCTGGATATTGCCTCTCCCCCAGAATTATAAAACTGAAAAATGGACTAAAACAAACTTTTCATGGTACTTAGTATCAATTAATAAATGCTCATTGGTAGGTTGGTTTGTAACATTTCTAATAATATGTGCTAAAGCATATATTTGAGAATTTGTTTCATTGTTGGCTCTCTGGGACCATCATTTTCTCAGAATTTGATTTCCATAAAAAAAAAGATTTGGATTTTCAATTGAGGGAAGGAAAACATGCAAACTTATTAAGCACCTGCCATGTACCAATTACTTTACAAATACTATCTCATTTGATCATCACAATGGAGGTAAGTAGTATTATGATGTCCATTTTACAAATAAGGAAATTGAGACAGATAAGGGTTAAATGGCTTTCCCAGAGTCACATAGCTAGTAAGTATCTGAATCTGGATTAGAACTCAGGCCTCCCTGACTACAGATCCAGCTCTATCAACTTTGTGGTATAGATGCCACATCATCATTAAAGTCTTTATATGCATTGTTCTAGTATAGGTGAATTAGTGTATCAGTTCTCATAGATCTTCCTATACTTCTCTAAATTTCTCACATTTACATAGTCCACTATATTTCTGGACTACAGTTTGCTCAGCCATTCCGTAATCTTCAGTGCCTGTTCTCTTGGTCCTGATCTCCCCAGCTGCTTTTTGCTGCTCTCCCCAAATACCTTTTATTTAATTTCCAACTGTTGGATAATCCATGTATAGCAATTGAACTTTGAGCACTGCTCTGAACAGAGGAGGTACCAGCAGATGCCATTCTCAAATTCACCAGTTTGTTTAACTTGGCTGTCTAGAGCTATTTTGGGAATCCTCTGAGAGAAAAAAGCTGGAAGATAATCCATCTTGTTCACATCATGCCTAAGGAAGTACATAGGCAAGGTTGAGCACCCCTGTTCCTTTCCTCCATGACATTGCAAGCTCCTGTTGCAGAAAATGAATGTTGAGTACTGAAGAGTGACCTTCTTCAACCACCATCACCACTCCCAAGGACTGATAGGACATGACAGTGAGGTTGTAAAGCAGCTAGGAAGAATTTTCCTTTTTTTTTTTTTTTTTTGATTTCCTGTTAAAGAAGGAGTTAGTTCAAAGGTTATATTTCAAATAAGCTACTGAATGATTTCTTCTTGTTCCCTTCATGCCAGGGGAGAGGGGTAGCTCTTAGGGGAAAAAAAACTTATTCTGTATCCTCTAGCAGGCAGTTGTTTTCTTAAACTTAATTGTGTACTATTTTGATTCTCATAAATCTATCCTCATCTTTACAAGAAAAAGAAAATCTGATGGCTGTTCAGTCCTGGTTTGGTTCAATCAGTGACAACAGGGGGAGAAATCTGGAAAGTGGTTTTGATCTTTCAATAGAGATGATTCAGTAAGGCTTGGAAGATAGGTAGAAATTGGGGGACGAAGAGTGGGCACTGATGCCATAAGAAAATCTCAAAATCAAAGGATATTATCTTGGGATAATCAAAATCAAGGGATATTATATTATCTTGCATATTATGATATGCAAGTCCAAGGAAGGCAAATGAGGAAGAAAGGGGGAGGGAGGAAGGAAAGGGGAAAAGGGAAAAGGAAAGGAAGGGAGTCCTAAGTGTAATAAAACCTTGAGTTAAAATAAAAACAAGCCCAGACAGTACCATTCACCAAAAGGACTAGGCTATACATGGAGTTCCCACCCTTAAAGGAATGCCAAACACTAAAAGGAGAAACCAACACAAATACTTAACACATGGAGAAAAAAATAGAGAATGTGCATGTGTATATATTTATGCATATACATAAGATATATAGATAGATATGAGTTATTAAATACAATACCTAGGGTATATCTATATATGGGTATACATATCTTAAATGAATGCACATTTTCATAAACACACTCTGGCTTTCCCAAAGGAATGTAAGCTCCTTGAGCGCGAGAACTGCTGCAATGTTGTCTTTTCATGGTATTTAGTAGAAATTAATAAATGCTCATTGATAGATTGGTTTCCAGTTCTTTGCTGCCATGAATATTTTGGTATATCGTTGTTCTTTCTATTCATGATCACCACAGGATTATCTATCCAGTACATGGATCATAGGTCAAAGATACTAACAAGCTTGAGATAGCTTGGAAGCTTAGTGAATACAACCCTTACTTTGAGGAACTGAATTTGAATCAGTTTTCTGACACTTTCTAGCTATATGACCCTGGACAAGTCATTTAAGTCTTTAGTTTCAAGTTCTTCATTCATAAAATTAAAAGAAATACATAATTCACAGGACTTTGACAGAGATAAGTCCAAGCCCATTAAAGAGTAAAAAAAAATCTATCATTGTTGTATTTCTTTCATTATTTTAAATTGTCCAGTTGATATTTCATTAGACACAGATGAAAAATGCTGTTTTATGTCATTATTTATCTTTTCTGTGTATTTTTTGCAAGGCAATGGGATTAAGTGGCATGCCCAAGGCCACACAGCTACGTAATTATTAAGTGTCTGAGGTCACATTTGAACTCAGGTCCTACTGACTCCAGGGCCAGAGCTCTATCCACTGCACCACCTAGCCACCCGGATCTTTCCTATGTATTAACGTGATCTGTCTTCCCTTCTTAAAAAAGGTGGGGAACTACACCTTATACTTTTTTCTATCTCTCCAAACCTAACAAGTGCCAGCTATATAAGCTAAACTCGAGAAATATTGATGCTGATATTTATAAGAAGGGAGGCAGGAGAAGGATTCTTCCAAAGATAATCAGAGAACAGACTATCTTATGGATTACCTGAAAGTTCATGTAGCAAGAATATTTTTCCATTTCTAAAAAAAAGCAAAATTTTGATCATTTATTACCAGATCAGATAAGACTGTCAGATCTTTTAATTCATTCATTAATTTTTATTAATATACATATTTTTATAGCTATAATTGAGTTTTTACTATGGTCTAAGTCATTTTGTGTCACTAAGGGCAATAGAAATATCTGATATTTTTAAAAGACATTTCCACACAACCAATCATTTGGTCAACCAGGTAACTCAGTGGATAGAGCATTGGACCTAGAGAAAGATTTCTCTTCCTGACTTCTAGTCTCAAACATTTACAAACTATATAACTCTGGGAAAGTCATTTAACTCTATTTGCCTCAGTTTCCTCATCTGCAAAATGAGTTGGAGAAAGAAATGGGAAACCACTCCAATATCTTTGCCAAGAAAACCCAAAATGGGATCATGGAGAATCAGACACAATGGAAACAAATGAACAACAGCCAGAGTTCGTTTTCCTCAATTCCAAGTTTTTTCTATTGTTCTATTTCTCAGGCATTTCAGGAGTCATCCCATTGCCAAAATACTTAGGAAATTTGGAGATGAAGAAATTAGTGTAGTTGATGAGGTTCTGGAGGTTAGAAGAGCAGAATTCAAATTCAGCTTAACCCTTGTCTGCCTTAGGCCCATCCTCTGTAAAATGGTGATAATAATAGCATCTGTCTCTCAGAATTGTTATGAGGAGAAAATGAAATATTTGTAAAACAAACCTTGTAAATCACTCTATACATTTTTTGATAGCTAAATGGTTTCCAAAATGATCCTGTAGCACAAAATGTACAGGCATTCAGGACCTGCTTACTAAATCTATAGTGTTTGCTGTCGATCAACAACCATTTACTCTTATGATGGACAAGACACGGTGCTTGGTTCTGTGTGAAATAAGAAAAACGAATAAGGAATGGTCTCTGTCCTTGAGAAGTTTACGATTTGCTAAAGAAAATAAAATGAACATGTAAATATGATACAAAATAGATTGTGGGGTTTTCAGTTGATTAAGCAAAGCATGATGGAAAGAACAATTTTTGGGGAAAATGTAGGTTGAGCTGGACCTTGAAGGACAAAGGAAGGTTTCTGCAATTTGGAGGAGGGGATATTCTCCAAGCGAACCGTGATACAAAGACAATCACAAAAGGAGGAAGGACATTGTGCTTGGGCAATGGCAAGTGGTCCAATTCAGTTAGAGTAGGTATTGACACTAATATACCAACGGATGGAACTTGGCACCTAACTAGATTTGTGAGGTGAAGGAAAACTAACTGTGGGGGGTTTTAAATTTAAAGGATGGTGTCCTTGTTAAAGACAGGGAAATTCAGGAAAGGGGTGAATAAAAAATATTACTTGTATATTAGACATCTTGAGAAAATGTGTAGCTCAGTCTTAAAAGAGGATCTAAGTCTAGAAATATTGACTTAGCTGCAAGTTGAGTGAAAGGAAAAGTGGTCCTTTGGGGGTTAAATGTTAGAAGGTCTTGAATGATCTAGAAATTTATATCTATTTCCTGACCTGGAGCCAGGCTGTTCTGATTGCTGAAAGACCTCCAAATTCTTCCATGATGAATCCTGGCTGTCATTCTTCCATGCCACCTTACACATAAATTTCCTCTACTCCCTCCAACCTCTGACCTTGAGAATAGAAATCAAATCAGCACTACCTTTCCTGGAGAAAGGTGACTCACTGTGACCCTGTGACTCCTCTCACCATGCCTGGAATTTCCCAAAATAAAGCATCACATTTGAGGTTATTACTCCCCTATCTGTGTTGTTTTCCATTACTTAGCACTGATACATAGTTGGCACTTATTAAATGCTTGCCTTGCCTGCTGTTTTTTCTTCTTTTAGAAGACTTGAGATCAGTCTTTCTTAATTTTTGTATTTTTAACCCCAAGATTTTGCATAGTTCCAGGAACCTAGAAATTAATAATTAATTCACATAAATTGCACATTGATGATTTAGAAAATATATCTAAAGTCAACAGTAGGCATTGAAGGGTCAAGGGCAGGAGAATGAAATCATCTGATCTGTGCTTTGTTGTCGATGTATAACATGGATTGCAGAGATGAGAGAGTAGAAGCATGGCAACTGGTTGGGAGGATAATACAGGGGAGAAGTAATGAAGCTCTAAATTAAAGGCAAGGTAAATGCCTCTTTAAGAACTATAACATCCACATTCACAACTGATTACTTCCCAAAAGAGTTGCAGTCTGAATATTTTTCTCCTCAAGATTTCATGACCCAGTTTCAAAAGCAGCAAATTATACAGGAAAATGTCCTTAAATTTTGAGTATTCTTTAAGAAAATTCAATAAAAATCAAAATTCAAAAACAAATTTAGTATCATTTTTAAATGAAACTTGCAAAAGTAAGAAAGTTACTTATAATATTGTTTCAAGCCCTTTAATTTCCCTCCAATAAACAATGGTTGGACTAACTTCCTGCAATGGTATGATCCTATCTCTCTAGCCCTTTTCAATAAATCATTTTTCTCTACTTTTACTCTCCATTTTTTTATGAATGTGTTAAATTGATTCAGTTTTGTCCTATGTAATTTAAAATTATTTTATCTTGCTCTTTAGAAAACTCTTATACAGGTCTGATAGGGAGAATAAATAACATCATACAGAAAGGTAGTTCATCATTAATAAGTCATTGTCAGTAGCAATTTACTGTCTGTTTTGGTCATATATTACAAAGTTGAGAGACAACAGCATAATAGCAAGAGAGCTCTTCTCAAAGCTAGGAAGACCTAATTTTAAGTTCCATATTTCTGACATATGCTGGTTGTATGAGCCGGGGCAAGTCAGTTAATCTCCTAAGCGATAGACAATTCTTTGACTGTCAATAGCAGAAAAGGGGAAAATCTGTTTTGGTAGAGAAATTATTGGGCAGTTGATGATGCAATGGATAGAGTACCAGGGCTGGAGTTTGGAAGACTCAATTTCCTGAGTTCAAAAACTGGCCTCAGTAACTTCCTATTTGATCCTGCACCCTCTTTGCCTCAGTTTTCTCAGCTGAAGAAGGAAACAGCAAGTCATTTCAGAATCTTAGTCCAGAAAACCCCAAATGGGGCCACAAAGAGTCAGTCTTGATTAGACCAACCAAACAAAGAGATTCTATTATACCATTGAAGGTCTGATCCTTATTCAAGATAATCAGAAATATTTCAGTGGCGTATTACATGTGCTGAATATCTTTATGTGTTTCAAAATAGTTAGATCTTAATAGTTATAAAAGAGACATGGAGTAGATGTTCATAAGATTATATGAAATATAGCTACAATCAATTCAATCAGATAATATCTGTTAATTATTTACTAGGTTCTAGGTGCTAGTGTTGAAAACATAAAGAAAGGCCAGACCTCACAAACAGTTCTTGTCCTCAAGGAGTTCACATTATTATGAGAGAAAAAACATATACATAGAAGATCCATGCAAAGAAGGAAAATAGTGAAGGATTATCAATTCTAGGAGTCGAAAGAATCAAAGCCATGAATTGCATCAGAAAGAGTGCTGAGGTTCTGCACTGACTCATGGGGCTGTATGCCAGTCCTATCTCTGCCACTATCTGTATGACCCCTGGAGTTTCATATAATCTTTTTAAGTCTCAGTTTTCTCATCTTCAAAGTGATAAGACTGATCTAAGTGACCCTTATCTATAGGCAGCAAAGTGGTTTAATGAATACTGATGGACTTGAATTCAGTTAGACCTGAGTTCAAATGCAATCTCAGATACTCAATTGTTGTGGTACCCTGGCCAAGTCATTTAACCTGTTTCCTCATCTATAAAATAGGGATAATAAAGATCACTTTCTTATTTTTGAAGTATTTTACAAATCTCAAGATTTGTAAATATGTGCAAATATCAGTGATAATAGTGATGATGTTCTTACATGCACAAATTAGTAGTCATCCCTTTGAGATCATCCCATTTGATTCTCTCATTATGTAGATGGGAAGGGGGAAAAAGGCAGATGAAGAATTTACTCAAAGTCACATTTAAACTCAGCTTCTTAAATTCTAAATCCATTTCTCATTCTGCACTCTGCTACTATGTGATCTGAGTGATTGTAAGTCACATAACCCTTCAGGGACTTAAAATGAAGATATTAAACTAAACCGTCTGCATCCCTCTTCCATCCCCAAGTTCTCTTGATTTTCTGAATAGAAGACTTATACTCTTTCCATTGCACCATTTCCCAGTAACTGTTTATGGAATCTCAGAATTGAAAGAAATCTCAGAGACTATCTAGAATAACCCATACATGATTTAGAATCTTATCTATAATATTCCTAATCCTGTCTGTAACATTCCTATGTAGTGGACATGCAGCTTCCTTTAAAAACCTCTAAATATAGCCCCTTATTTCCTCCAAGACTATTTCCCCCTTTATTAAAAGGGAACTTGTTAAGAAGTTGTTTTGGCTTTTTCTCTCACTGTTCTCCTAGTCTGCCTCATTTTTACCTCTTAGTTTCTCCAGTTTCCTTTAAGTCCCATTAAAATAACAGAAAGCTTAGTTACGTGTGGAAGTTCTTCAGATCCTGTAAGTTAGATATCATTTATTATTATTATTATTAATTATTATTTTATACATTTTAAAGATATGGAAGTTAAGGCTGAGAGAAGTTAAGTAATCACCTAGCTAGTAGGGTTCTGAGGAAAGATTGGAATTCAGGTCTTTCTGACTCCAAGTCCCTACACTCTAGCCAATGTGCCACTTAGCTGTCTCAAATAACTTTTTTTAGGCTTTTTTTTTGCAAAGCAATGGGGTTAAATGGCTTGCCCAAGGCCACACAGCTAGGTATTTATTAAGTGTCTGAGACCAGATTTGAACCCAGGTACTCCTGACTCCAGGGCCAGTGCTTTATCCACTGCACCACCTAGCTGCCCCCCAAATAACTTCTTTAGAGTCATTTTGTTTCAATCTTTGTGTATTAGAAAATCCCAATTATTATTTCTGATTATTCTTAATAACTGAAGTTTGCATCCTAGGTTCACAATTACAAATGTTTCTGTTATGGATTTTAATATAAATACTCAGCACAATTATTTAACGATATCTCTAAGAATATAAATTCCTTGAAGGCAGGGATTATTTCACTTTTACCCATATATAAGTCCAGCAACCAGGACAACTCTTCATGAACCCATTTGGGGTTTTCTTGGCAAAGATATTGAAATGTTTTGCCATTTCCTTTTCCAGTTCATTTTCCAGATGGGGAAACTGAGGTAAATAAGGCTAAGTGAGTTGCCCAGGGTCATAGTATAAGGTCTGAGGTTGGGTTTGAACTCAGAAAGTGAATTCATTCTTGGCTCCAGGTTCAGCTCTCTATTCATTGGACCACCTAGATGCCAACTGCGCCATCATAGATGCATATACATGTGTGTTATAATTGTAAAGATATATAAAATGCAATTCTGAAATATAAAATGCATATGTCTGTACATAGATGTATACTTTGACACTTTAGAAATAAACTCTAAGAGCTTTGTAGCTAAATGAATTCAAGGTTACTGCTTAGCTGATTAACTGCTCTGTCTGTGTTCTTTTCTCTTCCAGTGCCACCGTGGGCCTTAATAGCCATAGCCATAGTTGCAGTCCTCTTAATCTTGACCTGCTGCTTTTGTATCTGTAAGAAATGTTTATTCAAGAAGAAGAACAAGAAGAAGGGAAAGGAAAAGGGTGGGAAAAATGCCATAAACATGAAAGACGTAAAAGACTTAGGGAAGACCATGAAGGATCAGGTAATGTGATCATTCTCTTGGATGCCTCCTAATTCATATTATTAAACATTATTAGGAGTTGGGAGCTAGGAGGTGTGTGACTGTAGGGGTTCTTTAGTAAGTTTAGATTTGCGTTGTGGGAAAATAGATTTCATTATTCCCATGTAACTAGTAACTTCCTGGACAACTTTAGCTAAAACATACTAAGAGTTGGCTGCTGTAATTTGAACACCTTTGTATCCACTAATCAGTTTTCCTTTGCGTCATATTAAAATTTGTAAAGAGGACTATAACTAAGGGTAGGCAATTACGACTTTTCCCTCAGGGAGCTAAATTTAGAGGGTATCACATTCAGAAGATGCTAACAGCCCTGATAGTCCTGTCATGGCAAAGAAACAACAGATTAGCAAGAATAGCTAAAATCAGAGCATATTACAGGGAATATTTGTGTAAGCTTTCTCCCCTCCAGGGCTTTTAAAACACTCCTCTCCCCTCCACCAATACTTCTCACCTAAGAATGTACTCCACCTTATATGATTTGGACACATCCCTCTGTTTATAAAGTTTCCCAAAGTGTTTCATATAAAGAAGAACATGTGAGTACTGAGGGGCAAAGTTTCTGAGTTAACAACCAATATAAATTCCCTAAACATGTTCTTTCCAGACTAGTAATATATATATATATATTTGCTACTTCAAAAACATTTGGTAAGAGGAGATTGGGAATAAGGAGGAGGATCTACATGATCTTTCCTAGCTCCTGGTCTTGTCCTCAGTGTAAAGTCCCTCTATTATATTTTTTGATCTCCCTAACCTTCACCCAATCCCTAACTCACCCTTCTCTTTCTTTTTCTCCATAGAGAGAATGGGTCATTGGATCCTCAGAGGGAAAAAAAATGAGATTCATTCATATAATTTAAAAGAACTCTAGAGGCCATGAGAATGAGAGAGGTGGAGAATAAAACTCAGAAATGATATATGAACACATTTGTTTTCAAGGGCAATTTGGTCAAATATGATACAATAGGAACAAAATATTCACTTATTCCAATTTGCTATAACTTTGAGATCCTAAGTATCACTAGAGCCATTTACAAGAATCAACCAGCTTCCTGTGGATAATAAACCCTTTCTGATTCCTCTACTTAGCTCTCTCCTTCCTTCCCAGGAATCATAGAAATTTAATCTGTCTGTCTAGCACCCATTTATCCCTCCACATATATTCATACCAAATTTCCCTCCTTCTGTTTTTGTGCAGCAGAATGTTGTTTCCTAGGTTCCCTTCCTGTTCCCCACCCACCCTGAATTTTCCAAAGGGTTTTTAGTTTTAGAAACCAGATGGAAAACAATAAAATTGAAGAAATTGCAAGGATACAAGAAATACTTAAAAATTCCATCAGACATCTGGACTCAAGAAGTCTTGTAGTCCAACCCCCCCCCCATTTTATAGATGAAGAAAGTGTCACTTATTTAAAGGTATACAAATACTAAGTAATATGAACAAGACACATTCTTCTGATTCCAAATGTACAGTTCTTTCCAATGAATCACAATCATCTTTTCTAAAAGCTATTCTTCGTTGGAAGATAACCACCTTTATGATCTTTCTTAGTTTCGAGGCTTGTCCTCATTTTTAAATCCCTCTTATCATATTCCCTGGCCTTTCCCCCAATTGCCAACCCACCCTTTTATTTCCTTTTCTCCTTAGAGAGAATGGGTTGTTTGAATCCTCAGAGGGAAAAATGAGATTCACTTATATAATTCAAAAGGACTTTAGATTTTATGGAACTCCTTTCATTTCACAGAGGAGAAAACTCTTAGACCAGGAACTGTGACTAATATGACCAAAGATCATTGAGGGTATTGGTAGACCTGAAAGACAAATCTAAAATCTAAAAGATAAATCTAAAAATTTATCTAAAAATAAAAAAAAATTAAAAAAATAGGCATCACACTGCCTATTATCTTAAAATGAAAATTCCAACTTTGTAATCCAAACCCTAATATCACTGTCTATCTCTCTCCACTATCTAGATGGCTCACACAAATTAGAATGATTGAGATATTCTGCTGCCTTTGCTCCACAGTCCTTAATTACAAAATGTGTGCTCAGATGAAAGACAAACAGGGAAGACAATTGATAACCTTCCTTCTTCTATATTGATCTCAATAGGTTTTTCACTGTCAAGACTTAGCAGTTGATATACTTGATATACATTTCACTTCCAATGAAATACCACATTATTGAATCGCTACTATTAGAATAAGTCAATCATCTTGCCTTTTGCCTTGACATTGAACTTCTATGATTTGGGATGAAAAAGTGAGACAGATTACTGTGCAACTCTGCCTCACTTAAATCCAATTCACTCACAAGAGAAAACATTAATTCTGATGTCATTGGTCCTTTTTGAAAACAAAGGACAAAGAGTATTAGGATAAGTAATGAAAAAAATCACATGTTCAATTAGAAGGAGGAATTTTAATCCCAGAAAATGGATGAAAATTAAAACTAAACCTCTATATTCATTTTATTTGATAAATTCAATCAATAAGTTTTGCCAAATAGACTACATAGAACTAATTTGAATATTGGGCTTGAGTTTAGTTTTTTGGTAAGGAAGTAAATTTTAATATCATCTTAGCCTTGACCAAAGTCTAATTAAGCTTCAGTTTATAGTCCTCTTAATCCATATTTAGTTAATCATTTCAGGGTATTTTCAAAGAACATCTAATTCACGTGAAATCTGCTATTGCAAACAAAACGATAATTTTTCAATATTCAAAAAAAAGTTTCAAGGACCCAAAAGTAATGTGTCAATGTATCAATTAATACCTTAATATATGCAACCTTCAAAGACTCTCTCCTGTATTTCTGTTAATTGAATACTTAAATTTCATATATTTTATTTCATTTTTAAAGAATCGTTTGCATGTTATTAACATTGTTAAGTCATTGATCTCCTTACCAAGAAAGCCCTTGCCCCAAATCTCTTCTCTCCCCTTCTTTAAAAAAAATTCTTTTGAAAATATAGGAGAGTTGCTTTCAGATGAAATCTATTAAAATTCAGTTAATCAATTTGCTCAGTTGCTCTTGGCACCTTTTCCTTCCCCCATTCCCCATTGTCATTCTGTTTGTTTAAATGCCTATATAATTTCCAAAAGATTTGTGTATATAAGGGGTTAAACTTCCTAGCAGTCCACTCTACTGAAGGACTTGGCTTCTGGTAATTTGATAAAAGAAATTGATATTTTAAAGAACCTCCTATTTTTTCAATATTTCTTTATTTCAATACTTTCTATTGCAAACAACACCTAACAGAATTTTTTAAAAACTTCTTAGAAGATTAAATGTGAAATAATTCCTTACATGGATATAGACTGAAATATACTTAAATTAATTTTTCAACTATTGCTGAATGGAAATTAATATTGAAAATAGGGTAGTTTTGGAATCACACTGACTGTAACATTCAAGTTATGACCTCTAAATTACAATTAATCATGCTGAATAATAGCAAATCAAACATTTCTTCTTAGGACAAATGATGCATACTTTTGATAACAATCTTTGTGGAATTTGTTCTGTTTTATGTAAAGCTGTTCCTAATAGTATATGAAGTGGTGTTTATCACCTTTATTATAACCAGGACAAATGACTGTGATCTCAATACACACAATCCTGGAAGCAGTAATCGTTCTTCTGGAGAGGAGAGGGATTAGCAATAATGATTGATTCTAATTATCTTTTATTGTTATCTGAGAAAGATTAAACAATACAATGAAATTTTGGAAATATAACTTCCTTTGTTTCAAGTATTTTAGAACCCCAGATATTTAGAATGGTGTTTATAATCATTTTTAAACAAGAATCTTTGATGACATTGAATTTTAAGTAGAACTAGTTTATAATTTATAGCCAATTGATGGAAGACAGATGACTAAATGAAAATAGGATAGTTGAAAATCATTTCCATTGCAATACTTTTAACAAGCAAAAGTAACTAATAACAGATTCTTTATGCATTTTGTGGGGAGGATGACAGTGGAAGATTAGATAAAATGTGCAATCTTTGAGAAGGCATTATATAACACTGATTATCAATGCATAACTTTTAAAAGAACCTGAAAAATGAACTAGAATGTACAACCTTGATAGATTTTGGGAGGCATATTTGAAAGGCAGTATAGAGAGATGGAGAGAGATTGTCTTGTAGGACCAGAAAGACCTAGGTTTAAGTCCTGGCTTTGTTACCAGGGAAAATTGCTATAATTCCCACTGGTCTAGACAACTCTCTATGACCACCAGTGCAGAAAAAGTGATTGTCTACATTGATGGATGGAATTTCCTCATCCAAGAGGTCCCTAAAACCTAATGAAATCAGTCTAATTCCTGTGCTTTTTAAGACAGAATATTTTAATATATTCATAGTTAATACATGACTTCAACAATGAAAAACATGCTGTACCTCTGGAATACTTCTGGCTGAAAAAGTAAGCTTTCATACTTTTGAAATGAACCAAAAAGGAGAATCATTTAGATTGACTTGAGGTCTCCAAGTTTATGGAAGGCATCATCAACCATAGTAAATCTCTGTCTTCTTCCATCATCTATGCCTTTCTTTTGAATAATTCAAGAAAATGGAATTTGCAAAATTCAAGGATAGATATTCAGTGAAGGGTACATTTAGTGAAATTCCACCCCACACCAAACACATACATTCCAAAGAATTCCAGTATGATCTGGTGAAGGAACAAAACCTCTATCAGTCATAGACCCATTCAGCTCCCATTATAAATTTTAGATCTCCAAAATTTAAGGACCTAAAAAATATTAAAACAAACACCAAATTCCTATAGATGGGAAAAAAGTCATTTCTCCTTGGTTTTTTCCTGATGTTTGTGTGTGGATGTTTTAATTTTTTTATTTTTTCCTTCTATGTCCTCCCTATCTGTGTTGTGTCTCATGACTGTTCTGGATTTTCACCTGCGGTAGGTTTATTTTGCTCTTTAGACACACCTAATCAAAAGTTCTGATATATATTTAGTTCCTTGGCAGCTGGGGCTCCTCAGCTGAGATTTTAAAAATGGAGTTCTGACACATATCAAAAGGCTGAACTAAATTGATTTTTCCTCCCCAAGATAAAGGGTTCTCATTTTCTTTATTACTAATGTATCAAATTGAGAAGTACTAAGAAGCTCAAATTTCCTGCACCAACAGGAAATATATTTGGTTATACTTCCATTTTGTTTGAGTCCCAAGAATGATTTTTCAGAGACAGCTTGGTTAGAGAACTAGCCTGAGACCATGAAAACATGGATTCAGATCTCAGCTCTCACTCATACTGGCTATATGACCCTGAATAATTCACTTAACCTCCCAATATCCCTGTCTATTAGGTGAAGAGTTAAGTACTAATTCTCTATTGATGAGGGAATTTATTACCAAGTGATTATGATGCTAATGAAATAATACATTCGGTTTTTAAAAAATCCTCAACAACAATCACTATGAACAATTGTCTTCTCTTATGGTGATAAGATGAATAATATGAGAATCATATTGCAGACATTCAACCAATGTACTCTGAACACTGTATTTTAAAGAGCTATCTTCTGTCTCCATCACAAATTTTTCTGCAGTGGTTTATCAAAGTCTCAGCCTCTAGGTCTACAAGCTTTCTCTTCTGCATTTTTTTCATGATAGAAAAAAATGTCACTCCAGAGACACAATAATAGCTACTGATTTAATGGGTCTGAATTTAATGTATTGGTACAGAAAATTTCTTGCTTAAACGCAGCCTTTGGGAGAGGAGTAGACTTAATCACTTCAGTGATGAACTGTGGCTCTGAAAAATTATCAAAAAAATGTAGCCCTATTTCATGCAGAATAATTACAGAGCTGGTTCTGTACCTTTTATTGGGTCACAAGCCACTTAGGGAGAAGGAGATTTAATATCTTGGGCCTTTTGAATTGCAATGGGCCAAAACATGATATATAAATTGTCAGTTGTTAGAGAGGGATTTTTAAAAATTATTTTAATCCATCAAAAAGTATGTGTGTGTATGTGTTTTAATTAGATGGTGGGAAAAATGTACAGACTGCTTTTTTAGCCAGGAACAGGCATTGGACAGCTTGCTATTATTATAAAAATGGAAATCTTTCAGGGAGGAAATTTCCCTCCTTCTAGTTTTCTAAGAACATCAAGCATGACAAGTGTTATAGCCATCTGTAAGCTAAAATCTTTAAGAAGTCCATGCCATTCCTGCTACATGAAATCCTCTGACAAGACCCTAAGTCATTCCTTAGCATAGGGTTAGTGTCTGTTCCCATTCAGGACCCCAAAAGTTAAGACTTTAAGGGAGACATCAAAATAACAGTGGTTCTCTTTTGCCTTTGGCTATTTTAGGCAAGTAAATCCCAGATATTAAAATTCTTGACATGTCCATCAGTCAACATTTCAATGGTTGGAGAAAAGGGCTGAATATACATTTGACTCTTAAATAGGATGCTGAGAAGCTAAGAAAAATTTAGAAATGGTTTTTGCTGTGAAATCAGCACTGGCTATTCACAATAGTAACTGAGAAAATAGAATCCTGTTTACTCTCCATAATAATAGCTCCTAAGATTTTTCAAGAAGGAATCTAGGGAGTGAATCCCTAGCTCTATATTTCACCATTCTGTCTCTGTGACTGATTCACAAGTCCTTATCTACTGTGACCTAGGATTTAAAGTCTTGGGTCAAAATGACAGCTAAGCATTTGAAAGATTTACTTTTTTGTGCATTTACCTATGAAGAAAGGAGGATTACTTTTCTCTCTTCCTTTCCATTTCCCAAACCTTTTACTGATAACTTCTGGGAGAAATTTTTCAAATATTTAGTGAACAGTTTCCCAAGTAAGAAAGAAGCAAGAATATTCATCTCTGTGGGTAAGATGACATTCCTTAAGGAGAAACATGAAAAAGTAATTATAAGTATTTGTCAATTGTCTTTAAGACAAAGGATGATATAGTTTTGAAGTCAGAGGCCCTGCATTCTAATACTATCATAATTACCATTTGTGTGACTGTCGGGAAGTCATTTCACTTTTATTGGTTTCTTCTGTAAATCAGACATTGGACTAGAATAACCTCCAAGACCTCTTCTACTTTAGAACTATGATTCTCTGCATTCTTTTTATTCTGATTAGGAAATTTGAATGCTCATCTTATCACTTTCTTGATATATTTTGATAAGTCAAGGAAAAGTACCTAAAATAAGTTTCCAAGAAGAAAACTTCTTATCATCTTGTTTTATAATACATTTAAGTTTTCAGAATCAAAGAATCTTCAGTTGTTCAAAACTGACTTTCTAAGAGGAAATCCAAGTAACTTAATTCATGTGTTTTCACATAAAATTTTACTAGTGGTACAGCCATTCAAAATCCAGTTATAATAACAAGTGTACTTCTCATGTTTCTGAAATGAACAGACCCTTGAATCAATTTAATTCAACCAAGCTTTTGATGGAGCTGTTAGGAAAGCAACATGGAAGTGGTTTTCTCGGGACATGCTTTTGCCAATGGCATGGTATTGCCTTCTTTTCTATTCCGACTGCAGATATGTGTGTAAAACTTCTAGAATCATAATTTTCTGACAATTCAATCCATATGACATTGCCTTTGCACAGAATATCGTAGAAGTCTATGACTTTTCTATTATAGAATGCTTTCAATGCATGCAGAATGACATTTTTTTAAAAATTTCTTTAAGTGGAATGGGGATGTGACTTGATCTAGCTAATAGCATGTTTATCCACATTTGCCTCTATAAGAAACAATTAGATTAGAGCAGACTTTTCAGAGTCAAGCTAACATTTTCTTTGAATTTCAGTCTTTGCAAGAGTTGAAAATTATTTGCTTGTGATATTCTGAAGGCTTCTGTTGCTTCCTTCTTGCTTGCTGATTTATAAGAAAACAAAAATTTGTGCACAGACAGAATTAAAAAAATAAATCTGTGAGCAGCATATAGGAATGTGTGTCAGATCAACTGAGACTCCAAGCAGCTTTGCACTGGCTTTTCATGGCTTGGGGGTAGAACATCAAGCATCATCGCTTCACTTGTGTCTTGATGAAAAGTGAATTGATTTCCCATTTTCTTCCTTGTAGGCCCTCAAGGATGATGATGCTGAAACTGGCTTGACTGATGGGGAAGAAAAAGAAGAACCCAAAGAAGAAGAAAAACTAGGGAAACTCCAGTACTCATTGGATTACGACTTCCAGAATAACCAGGTTTGAGGGGGGTGGAATAAAACATAAAAAAATAAAATTCCATCTTATTTTCTAAAAAGCTAATTAAAAATAGATGCTGGGGTGATTATGACAGACTATAATAATAATAATAATTAGAATTTATAAAGGGTAGTTAGGAATACCTGAGTTCCAGTTCTACCTCAAACACTTACTAGCTGTATGGACCTGGGCAAGTTACTTTACTTCTGTGTGTTTCAGTTTTCTCATATGTAAAGAAAGATGGCTGCAATTATAAAATTTAATTGCAAGAGTTCTTTTGAGGATCAAATAAAATTACAGAGAGAGAGAGAGAGAGAGAGAGAGAGAGAGAGAGAGATGAAATAGTAGCTGATTTCTCTTTTTTGTTTGGCTTATGAATTGAGTCCAGTGGGAATCTCCAAAGTATCAATAGTATTTTGAAAAATGTGATGACTTTGAAGGTCAGTGTTTATTTGTATTGTCTATGTAAGAAAATATGAACTCTACAGTCACAATTTGCATTTGATCTTTATAAACGGTCCATTAATGGGGAGATTAGGGGATTATTCTATGTATAGTTAGAGTATGAGAGAGGAGGTTGAGCAGGGAAGTAGGAAGGATGATCATTGGAATCAAAGGACCTAGGTTCAAATCTCACTTTGACACTTGCTACTTTTGTCTGACCTTGGTCAAACCACCTTCCTTTTTAGACCTAAATTTCCTCATCTGTAAAATGAGTACTTTAGACTTACCAGTCCCATCCAACACTAAATAATATCACTCGCCATTCAGGCCAAAGCTTTGAGATTCTTTGTCATGTTTATTATTACAAATGATATGGAGAAGTTGGGAAAATTCAAGACAAGAGTTCTCCAAGCAGTCATGTTTTGAATATCATCAGTATACAAGCTAAAGATGCTGTTTCTGATGAAAAGTCCATTCAAGAAAGCAGGAAGACCCCCTACTTTATTTTTATTTCATAACATATGAATATTCTGTGGGGAGAATTGTAAAATTTAAGACTTTTCAAAAATGATAAGTAGAAACATAATATATGAATTTTTGCAAATAGTTATTTAGCACTTCTATGCCCATCACTATGCTAAATCACTTTGAAGTTATTCTTTTTTGATCCTCATAACAACTCTATGAGGCAAATATTGCAATTATCTCTACTTTTTACAGATGAGGATACTGAGGCAAACAGGGGTTAAGTGTTGCTCAGATCACATAGCTATTACGTGTCTGAGACTGGGTTTGAACTCAAATCTTCTGACTCCAGGTCTAGCACTCTGGCTTCTATGCTATCTAGCTATGCCAGAGAAATTTATAAGAAAAATAGGATAACAAAACACAATTTCTTGAATGAATTTCCAGTCAATAATCAAGTGTAATTTCATCTTCCTAAATATCTCCCTCTGAGAAGCCCTTGTGAATTTTATATCCCTAATAAAAGTATTTTTTCAATTTCTGGCTTATTATAATAAAAATTAAAAAGGAACTTCATTAAATTGATTTTGATTTTCTATCAAATTAAAAAAAATATTCACTAAGCTCTTGCTATAATGAAAACAGCCACTGGCTTTAGAATCACAGGTACTTGGATTGAAATCCAGGTCCTGAAACTAGCCGCTTCTATGACTTCAGGCAAATCATTTCAATTTCTTGGGTCTCCTCATCTATAAAAAATGAGAGTTGGATTATATACCTCTGGGATGCCTTCCAGCTCCAGAACTATGAAGCAATGAATTAATATAACATACCTAACATTATAGACTGTGAAAAAAGCAATAATAAATAAAGTATGGTCCATGTGTCATCAAACAGTAATCAATAAATATTTATTAATCACCTATCATATGGAAGACATCCAATGAGCACTGTATTATATGTTAATAGAAGGCAAGTTGACAAATAAATAAAAGATAGAATGTGAAAATTACCAAAAATAGAGTTTATTTTAATGTGATATAGGAGTTCAAAGGAGAGACAATACATGATAGTAGCCTAGAAATTCATCACCAAAATGGTGAACCATGAAATGAACAAAAATGCAAAATGATCCCTGCCCCACATATTTCCCTTTCACTTCCATAGTATCATTGGTAAAATGGTGAACTAAGGGCTGCAAAAAATTACCCTGTTCTTAGACAACCTACAAACATAGATGGAATTGCTAGAATTTTTCCTGTAAAATCTCTTGGTCCAGTGACCAAGCTGAGACACTATTGGAGAAACTACTCTAATTCCATCAGATTCTGGGGGAAGATATTATCAAGGGGGTGTGTTGATTTACCTGGCAAATGCTGCTCCCTCATTCTATTGGAGTACCTTGGGAAGGTAGGTCTTCAAGGATCTTAGAAAGGGAAATATTCTAAAAGAATGGAAAAGCTAGCAGATTAGATGTCTGCCAAAAAAATTGAGGACAACAAAGCAATTACTGAGAATATATAAGCAACTATCCTTTATTATTTCTATAAAATGTGTATAATTATGCCCTGTTTACCTATTGAGGAGCCTTGATGAAAACATAGACAAGATCATATTAGCATAGATTTAGAAAGGTAATGAACTTCAAAAGAGACTAAAAGAAGACAAAATATACTTTTATGTATTGTACCTCTGATTTCTGAGAGAGGAAGAAGATTCTTTCCAAAGGAGTAGAGCCAAACTGCTTTTTTTTTTTAGTTTTATTTATTTAAGGCAATGGGGTTAAGTAGCTTGCCCAAGGCCACACAACTAGGCAATTATTAAGTGTCTGAGATAGGATTTGAACTCAGGTCCTCTTGACTCCAGGGCCAGTGTTCTAACCACTGCATCACCTAGCTGCCCCCAAACTTCTAATAAATGTCACCTTTTCTGAAAAGAGCATAAGACTTTCAGTTTGACTGTAACCTCTAAATCTGAAGCTCAACAAGATAGATACCTCAGTTTCTGTTAAGTAGCAACTTCTGCTGTTCAGAGAAATTGCTTAAAAATGGAGCTTCAAGGAAATTGTTCAGTGGATTAGTTCATACAGTTGAGAAACCATGGCTAGGTATGTGTTAGTATCCAACACCGTATGGTTCATCTCAAGTTAGAAAAAGATGCATATGTTAATACAAAAGCTATACTCATCAAGTAACTTTCCAAGAAAGAAAGATTACTGGCCATATTTCCTACTTTTGAGTCTTTCTATCCTGGGACTTAAGTGTGTGCCCATTCTGTCCATGAACACTTCACAGAAATATTAGTAAAAGGATATGATTCAAGTACATGAGCATAATATTATGTAAATGTCATGTGCTTTATGTGCATTTTCAGGAAATGTTTTAATCAATGTTGAGTATTAGTTGCTGATTTTATAGAAATAAAAATTACTATTTCCCATTAATTATTCACAGTTTGGTTCTTTTATATGGATTTGCACTAAGTTATTAGATGCATGTTAAAGAGCTATATTTATTAGAGAATAAAGTTTTCTGATTTTTCATGTTCCCAATCCCTGATGCTTAAGACAGAGAAAGAGGCAGACAGAGGGACACAGATAAAGACAGACAGAGAAACAAAGACAGAGAATAGAAGGAGAGAGAGAGAGAGAGAGAGAGAGAGAGAGAGAGAGAGAGAGAGAGAGAGAGAGAGAATGAGAATCAAAATAGGGACATGATCTGAGATTCTCCCTGATGAAATCTTGGGCATTATATTCAAGGTTTATCTGCAATTCAGTTTATAATTTGAATGATTGATATTCACTAGGAAAACAAGAATCTAAAAAACATTAAAAACCCAAGTCTGTACGCTAATAAAACAAAGATATATTCTTGCTTAGCAGAAATACTGGACCTTGTTAGAATGCTATTGGAATTCATTTAATATATTGCCAAAAAGAAAAAAGATAAAACTTCTTACTTGGATAGGAGTCTTAAAAAGAAAGAAATGTGCATTTTTAACTTTTCAAACCAAAAGATTATTTCTAATTGAAATAGTCAATGCTTCCTTTACAATAGTGTTGTGGGTTTGATTTCTCTGAAGTAAAAAATGGGTTTGATTTGTGGGAAAAAAAATACCTTCCTGATTGTGCACATTATTAGCTAAAGAGAAGATAGAAAATGCTGCCTAATAGTATGCAAAGAGGTGGATTCTTTTTGATTTTCCTAGTCCACATTTTAAAAATCTCATGCCAGCTTGTATGGATTCTTTGGTTATCTTCCAGCATCTCCTTTCCTATCTAAATCTTGTTGCTCTTGTAAGGAAGATGGTATGCTGATATTGCAAAAGGCAATGAAAGCAATAAACCAGAAAAATCCATTACCATTGACTGCAACAGACTGGGATGGCATTTGAGTCATGCTGACCACATCCCACTTATAAGCAGAGTGCTTCTTTTGTGTATGGATTGCTCTAGGTTTTTATTGTTTACGAAGTGAATTGCATTTTTACTCAATTAGCTAAAAAGCTCATGGATCATTTATTTACTCTTGAATGAATAAAGCTCTGTAGTTGATCCAGAATCTTATTTGTGAATTTTTACACACTTAGCAGAACAGATGGAAGATGCCTCAGTAGTCTGTCCCCAGAATCTTTGGTGATGAGAGAGTGTCCCAGCCCTGACTGGGTTTTAGTTCTCTCTTCCTATGTAAGGATAGTGACCATAGGTAAACAACCAGAAAGACGACCATCCGTAGAGAAACAAACTTGAAGATGAGCACAGAGATTATTTGTGCATTTGATTAAGACCAGAAACTTTGTCCTTTTGACATTAGAAAATACATCAATATTCATTTGGCTCTACAAAGCTAAAATTACAGCCTCAAAGTATGACGTATGAGTGTTAGAACAGGAAGCAATTTTAGAAATCATCTCCAAGGTTTCTTAACTGTCTGTGAACTTTTAATATGGTGATGATTGCATTTCAATATAATCGGTTTTCTTAGTAATCCCATGTATTGCATTTTATTTTATATCCTTCCAAAAAATATTCTGAGAAGGTTTCCCCAGATTGTCAAAGGGGTCATAATACACACACACACACACACACACACACACACACACTCTCACAAAACAGACAAAAACTTCTTCATCTAGTCCAACCATCTCCTTTTACAGATAAGAAATAAATGCCTCAGATGAGTGATATTCCTGGTCCAAGTGCCATAACTAATATTTGATATACCTAAAATTCAAGTCCACACCTTGATTCCTTTCACACTATGTTTCCTTTCTGATTTAGTTTTCACCTATCAAAATGATAATATTAATTAGATTATACACAAAATGAATTGCTGCCAGATGTTTGTAACAAAGTGAAGGTCAAGTGTGAAGGAGACAGGATGATCTAATTTTCTCATCCAAAATGCTCCCTATTTTCTAAGAAATTTATATTTAACTGGTTGAAGGGGGTTACTTTAGAATAGAAATTGCTTAGTTATAATTATAGATGTATGATTGTTTAACAATGTATTTCCATCTACATAGCATGCCCTTCAAAGAAAAATAATGCACAAGGGCTTTTAGCAACTGGAAAGTTATTTGATTGCAACCCTTTTGCAAATATGAATTCCATATTTAACTGTAATCAGCAGCCCTTTAAAAGCCTCTTTTGTGCTTAAAACCAGGCTTCCTAGAGCCAGCATCTGCCATAATTGGTTTTCTGAAGCCTATAGCATCCCTTCATTTGCCTTCTGTGATTCAGGTTCCTGCAGGGATGAAAGTTTATTAAAAAGGGAGCAACAAGCAAAAAATTAAAAAGTGGAAGGGGTAGAAATACTAGAAAATGGTGCATGTGTAAATAAATCATCCCCCCCCAAAATAGTTATTTGATTATTTTGTCTGATGTTGGCTTTTTTTTATTCTTTCCTCTTAGCTCATGGTGGGGATCATCCAAGCAGCTGAGCTTCCTGCTTTAGATATGGGTGGTACATCAGATCCTTATGTGAAAGTATTCCTGCTACCTGATAAAAAGAAGAAATTTGAAACAAAAGTCCACAGAAAGACCCTTAATCCTGTCTTCAATGAGCAGTTTACTTTCAAGGTATTTTATATATTTTTATTTTAAAGTATTTTAAATAATGTCATCATTATTTTCTTTAGTTGCTTGTAGATTCTAACAGTTTATTTAACTTCATGAAATATCTGAAATACAATTTTTGACCAAGGTCCCATAGAGTTTTTGTTTTTCATATAAAAATCTTCCTAAGGTTTTGTTTTGATTTGGTGATTTAAGTGTGTGTGTGTGTGTGTGTGTGTGTGTGTGGTTCCTGTTTACAGAAACTCCATTACTTTAATATAAATTTCATGTATCTTAAAATAATAGATTTAAACTCATTTACCCTAAAATAAAGATTTTGACTCGAATCACAGGGTACATATAAAATATAGTTTATTTCTGAATTATCAGTGGAATAAATACACAACTTGCCCTTTGGAAGTTCTCTATGTACACAGGATATTGCTGAATAATCTAAAACAATAGCTCAACTTACTATCAACTATTATCTTAATATTTGGGGTTTTTCTGGGATATAATCTCTTCCTGTTACTTTTCATCTTTCCTTTGGTTTGCTCCATCTGACAGTTTCCCTTTACAAAAAGAACAAGAGGAAATTTTAGGCTATACAATAACTCAACAAGAGTGATCTCCCTGAAGCTGTAGGCCATTGCTGCATATATAAGTTTTGTGGGTTTTAGCTTAAAATCATTCATAAGACTATCCCCTTGGGGTATGTCTTTAGGGAACTATTTTATATTAGAATGTTTTTTTTTAAATCCAAGACTGGAAGCAATAAATTTCTGAGAAATGAAATGCCTGTGTAGTGAAAAACTTCTCTCCCTCTCAATTTAATATATTTCCTACACTTGGCATAGGTCAACAGGATGACTAACATTTTAGTAGAAGATAAATGGATGTAGGTGGCAATGTCACAAACTCCACTTCCCATCTTGTTTTGAAATGTTCCTTTCAATTCCCTCAGAGTTTTCAAAGCAAATTTTCCCAATTATTAGTCAGTTCCTGGCTTTATTTAGCATTTTCCTCTAAATCCATATAGATAGGTAATTGAGAGAATTAAATGGAGATATTTATTTTATACAAACCCAGTTCACAGTGTTGAAATCCCACAAAACCAGAAAAAGAGAGGAAATATTACAAATAATTTATTAAATAAGAGTATTTTATACTTTCTGAGTATTACAATGTAGTATCAAAACTCTAGTTGTACCTTTTTATTTCTGGAAGACCTAATAATAATAATTATATATATATATATATATACACAAACATACATACATAGACATAGAAAGATAGAGAGATAGATATGATTGTTGTCCCATCATTCATTCATGTCAGACTCTTCATGATCCCACAGACCATAACATACCAATATTGTCCATTGTGTTTTCTTGACAATTGCCATTTCCTTCAGGTATGTGCATATATATAGCATATACATGCTTATGTGTTATATATATATATATATATGTGTGTGTGTGTGTGTAGATACACATGCGCTATCTATATATGTACTTACATGTGTATATTATATACATGTATAGGTGTACATTATGTAGATATATTAAATGTATTAATATTATGTATTAATAAATCTATAACATATTATTTAAATTAGATGGTATATTATATTATTATTTATGTTCTATTATATTATATATTAATAAAGAATATATTGAATGCTTTAAAATTTGCAAATCACTTTAACATAGATTATTTCAGCCACATGAATTAGGTATTACAATCTACAAATGAGCCAACTGAGGCTGGTGTAAACATTACAATCTACTTCCAGTTGCCTGGTTTTCTCTGATAACTAGTATGTATAGCCTCCTCATTTCTAAATCTTAGAACCCCCCAGTTTCCTTTCATGTTTAGTTTAAGTACTACTGCTTTCAACATGAACTCTTTCCCAGTCCCTTTAGTTTCTAAGGTCATTTGCCCACCCCTAGTGACCATATGGCCATTCCATTTCTAATAATTAAATATGTTTTTGTCTAGTCAGTCATAATGCTACTTCAACTAATTTTATGCCTTATGCTATGATAAGGATAAGGTCAGCTCATCTTCATGATAACATGATAAGGAAGGTCAACTATGATCAATATTTTAAGATTCCAATTAAAAAACACAAAAACATTCCCATACTGAAAATTTAAACATTATTTCTTGAGAGTCAGTATGAACCAGAAAAAATCTAGATAGAGGGGTGGCTAGGTGGTGCAGTGAATAGATCACCAGCCCTGGAGTCAGGAGTACCTGAGTTCAAATCCAGCCTCAGGCACTTAATAATTACCCAGCTGTGTGGCCTTGGACAAGCCACTTAACCCCATTGCCTTGCAAAAACTAAAAAAAGAAAATCTAGATAGAAACCTGAAACATCCTCTACACAAACTGTAGAAGGATATTTTGATTTAAAACTCAAAAATATATTTTCCATCTGGCATCTATGGAGCAGGGAGAGTAATAAGAAACCCTTGATTAGGGTGTTTTACTTTTTGATAGTATAAGGGGAGTCAAAGAAATGTCAAGTTATTCTGGCTAGGGGTAGAACAAAGTAGACAATAGGTTATGAAACCTGGGACTGTCTTTTGCCTTTCTTCATATAGTATTAATACACTTCTTAATACAGCATTAAGAGGGTTTTTAATAAAATTTATTAACTTGGAAGGTTAGTAGTAAGACATCCCAGAGTCCCCACTCTCATAGGAACACCAGGCTTGAACACATCATCCTCATGATAGCTAGCTTTCAAGTCTGAACTCAGGAAGGGAATCCTAGACTTTGAAGGCACAGAGCCCCCTGAGTAAAAAGTCTCTTTTGTTTCCTGACTGCAGAATCATCCATGGTCCATATTCATATCCCCATAATAACCTTTCTAATATAACAGAAATGAAGAGAGATCAAATTCCCAGAATCAGAGTAATGATCAATGCTGATAAACACCAATCCTAGACTTATTTTCTTTTTTATTTACCGGGAGATGGAATGTGAGGAATGGGCAGCACCAGGAGTGCTCCCATCATACCATATGCTTGATTTCTCACCTGCTGCCATGCTTCTTGCCCTTATTCACTCTCTCAGCGTCTTTCCAATGACAGGAAAGTTCACTTGACGGTAACTATATTGTCAATAAAGCCCTCTCCAAATTTGTTTTTGTCTTTCATTTTTTGTAATTTTAATTTTTTCCTATTCCATGTAAAGATAGTTTGCAATATTCTTTTTGTAAAATTTTGAATTCCTCATATTTCTTCTTCCCTTCTTTCCCTCTCCCCTCCCATGACAGCAAGTAATCTGATATAGGTCATCCATGCACAATCATATTTAACATTTCTATATTAGTCATTCTGTGAAAGAAAAATCAGAACGAAAGGGGAAAAGTCATTAGAAAGAAAAAAAACAAAACAATTTTTAAAATGTGAAAATAATGTCTTTCTTTGGATGTGAATGATATTTTCCATCACAAATCTTAGGATCATTTTTGATCATTGAACTGCTACAAGGAGCTAAGTCCTACATAGTTGATCATCATATAATGTTGTCATTATTGTGTACAATGTTCTACTGTTTCTGCTCATTTCACTCACCATCAGTTTTTTATAAATGTTTCCCTCCTTCTGATCACCTTTTTGTAAGGAATCCCTTGTTAGTTTTCAAGAATTTAAGCTGTTAATAATTATAGTTGGTCAATTGAATGGAGTTTTCATGCCTTCAATATATTCAACTACCAACATCTTTTGTATAATTCATCTGTCACCTTGAAAACTTATGTTTGAGGTTTTTTTTAATCAGTGAGGGTCAACTACTTATTAAATTAACTGTCCCCAGACATATATTCATTTTATTAAGAACCTTTTTAAGGTAATTCAAAGGAAAACTCAGATAGTAAGAATTTCAGAACTTGTGACAAAATAATGAGAGAACCATTATTTGGTGTCAGGTGAAGGCTTTGTGCTGCCTTAAAAATTACTTCATATAAGTAATCATCTAATCCACATATATGTAAGATCAATCCTACTCTACAGAGTGCCTGAAAACTTAATTGATTTAGTTCAATTAAGTCTTATTTTTTAATTAGTCACAGCAATGTAAAATGTAATAAAAAGATTTTGGGAGAAAATTAAGAATAATTTGTTGATTTTTTTTAAATTTTGTGTTCCTCAATCCATTTTTGTTATATTAAAAAAGCAAAAGATTCAGAGAAATTAAACAATTAGGTTTAGCAAAAGTCAAGATATATTATGCTTTATGTATATACAATAAAAGAGGCAGTTTGGTATAATGAACAAGGACCCAGGGGCCTTTTAGACAGGAAGAGGTAAATTCAAATCCTGTTTCTGATATATATGGCCCATGTAATCCTGGGCAATATAATTCTAAGACCTGAAGTCACACATTGATAGAGGGAGTTTCCTCTCCTTGGAATTCATAAAAACCACAAAAATTGTAAATCAGTCTTTATGCCGTCAATTGTAGATTAACACTTTCAAAGTATTATGAATCCATGATCCTAGAGCTCCAAATTTAGCTAAAGTTTCCAGAAGGTTGGGGACTAGGGTATTGGAACAGAAGGGAATGGGAACAGACAGAGGAAGGTTGGCAGTTACTGACAAAATGACCATTAACTAAGATGTACTAAATCTTTTTAAATGGGAGAAACAAATGACCTGGCAATCCTTAATCTATATTAACATGCCTTCCCTGCTTAATCACCCATAGGAAAAGCCTGGGGAAAATTTTCAAGGTTATAAAACAGGCATGAAAATAAAAAGGCTGAAAAATAGAAGCCAAAAACCAGATCTAAGGTTAAAATAATCAACTTTTTTTAATGAACTCTTCTTATTTGGAAAGATTTTAGATAATGTAGATAAGTCATAAGTTCCTCAATTGGATTGTAAGCTCCTTGAGGGCAAGGACTATCTTTTTCCTCTCTTTTCTTATACTTTGTAAAATGCCTGACTAGGTTAGTAGGTACTTAATAAATGTTTTTTATTGATTGATTGTTTTTTACATGTCCTTTAAAGCATTTTCTAATTGCCTAAGGAACATTTTCAAAGAGGTGGTCCATTAACACTTCAAAGTTGACATACTCACTTCAGGATCAAATATCAGATCTTCTCTATTGGGCATTCAAAGCCCTTCTACCTTTCCAATCTTTTATCCCTTACTCAGTCACAGGTACTCTCGGATAGAATGGCACTGCCTTCCTGCCTATTTCTCATACAAGACACAGACCATTTCCATGTCTGGAATATTTCTCCTCCCCCCCCATCTCTGTCTCCTAGCTTCCCTGGCTTCCTCCAAGTCCAAGCTAAATGAAATTCTACAAGAAACCTTTTCGGATTCCCCTCAGTGTTAAACCTGTTTTGATCCCCCTTATAGTAATCGCCTTCCCTTGGTTGATTATCTCTCATTTATTCTATCTCATATAACTTGTTGCTACATAATTGTTTGAATGTTCCCCCCACCTTCGACTGTGGGTTTCTTGAATGCATGGACTATCTTTTGTCTTTCCTCACATTCCCAGCATTTCACATTGGCCATGGCCATAAAAGGAATTTAATAAAATATTTATTAACTGACATACCTAAATCAACACTCATCTTCTTTCTCCTAAAACTAACACCTCTGTACCATTTCTACCAACGTTATATTCTTATATCTTTCCAGAGCATAAATTAAAGCATTTTTGACTCTTCCATCACCTTCATTCCCCATACCTAACTTGTCACAAACCCTTTATATTCTTCCTTAACAATATTTCATATCATCAGTACTCCAGTAATCCTATTGTGATTACCCTTTTCAGGCTCTATTCACTGGGTAACCTATTATCCCAAAAATTCTTAATCTGAGGTCCCTGAATTACATGTACATAGATATGGAAAGGGGGGCAGATGAGAGAGAGAGAGAGAGAGAGAGAGAGAGAGAGAGATGGATGGAAGGATGGATATACATTTTATTAGAACTGGCTTTTGTTTGTAGATTTATAAATTTTATTTTATACATTTAAAAACATCCTGGAAAAGATAGGTTTTACAAAATTACCAATGAGATTCATGACAGAAAAGAGTTTAAACCCTCTGCTAGCCTCTGCCTATTCAAAGTTATTCTTCAGGTTACTGAAGAATGATCCTTAAACACTTTTCCCATTATAGAATTATCCTACTGCAGAATCCATGAAGTTAGCTTATTCATGTACTTAAAATACTGATTTCTCTTTACTCTGCTCACACCTATTCCCCCCACCCTCTCCAGAGTAAAGTGATATACAGAAAAGGGCATTACAAAGATTTCAGACAAACAAAATGACTCAGCATTTCATACTTAATTGGAAATACATTCATTCCTTCCATTAAAAATTCAACTTATTAATTGCCTTTGTGTGATTATTTTTTCCAAATGAATCTACATTAAATACCATTTTTGAATTTCATTGTTATAATTTTCATTCATGTGAATTTTGATGACATTTTGTATATATATGAAATATATATGAGAAATATGTAATAAAAATTTGAAATTAAATGTAATAGTTTCTTTATAAAACAAGTAGTAACAAATAGATTTTTAAAATTCTATCAGTTTTAAGGAATTGAAAGAGTTATTTGATAATATAGAAAAATATCCTACCTCTTATTTCCCTTTTTGATATATAAATAATTGAGGAATGTTGATTGGACCAGAAGGTAATCAATTTTTACCATAAATATGGGAGAAAGTAGATTAAAATCAAATGAATCTTTAACGCTAGGCTGAATAGTTTCTTAAGTAACCATGTCTAGCCAGCTACTCAAGTATAACTTACCTGATTTACATTGCTTTTCCTGAATTCTAAAAAAAGTTACTAAGAAATATCCCAACCCAGTACATTTCTTCTAGGAACATTTAAACAGTTGGAGGATTTAACAGGATTTAGTATTCTCCTACCATACATCCTTAAGGTCACACATGAGAAGGAATTTCAGCATAGACATTATCCTATAATAATGACAATAATAATAATGATAATGATAATTCTATTGCAAATATCCATTTCTTAGTTATAACCTTACCAATGAGGAAAGGATTCAAAGAGAATAGGACCACTTAGGAGATACATATAAATCATGAAATTGCCTAGAGTCTTATTTATTCATTCCATTTAGCTTAGCATTTTTAAAGGTTTCTTGAGTCTTGACACCAAAATAGATGCAAAGATTCAAAAAACAAACAAAAACAGTTATTCCTTCATTAAGGGAAGGGGAGGCAGTTATGTATAAAAAAGAAGAGGGAATAAAAAATATTTCAGGAGGGAGAGAATACTAATGAATATAGGAATCAAGTGAGGCTACAAGGTTTTGGATTTCCAATTGTTTTTAAAAAATTCCTTTCAAAATGTGTAAGCTACTTCAGTGAGTTAAGTTATTCATTTTAAACAACTGACTCACTATAACAAGGAATCTTTACTACAAGAAAACTGATTCTAACAGTATCTTATACAATTGATCTGTTTTATATGTTTTTCTTAAAGAGATGCATGTATCTTCTCAGTTTGGATAGCATGGTAATGCAGGAATTATTGTTCTTATTAAGATAGTTTCAAGCTATTGAATCTCTGAGACAAAGAGACAAATTGGTATTGTAGCTTCATTTTCCCCTGAATAATTCAAATCTCAGAAAGTAAAATCAAGTGACTCAATTAAAAAGAAAAAAAGAAAACACCACACCATAATTTTCTTCCACTGTTACTTATTAAAAGCTTGGCTATTAAAAGCTAAATACTGTAAACTAATTTGCATTATAGTAAATTATTCTCTATTTTCTGAGCCAGACATTTCACTTTTCTCTTTCTATTTTTTTAAAACATAGGTGCCCTACTCGGAATTAGGAGGGAAAACTCTGGTGATGGCAGTCTATGATTTTGACCGTTTCTCAAAGCATGATATCATTGGAGAGTTTAAAGTAGCAATGAATACAGTGGACTTTGGCCATGTGACTGAAGAATGGAGGGATTTGCAAAGTGCTGAGAAGGAAGAGGTAAGAAAAACCATTGCTATTTCAGTGTTTTATGGTAGTCTCTCTTTTTTTTGTCCTCTAGACTTACTAATTACATAGAAAAAAGATGCTCTTGACTAAAATTATGCAAAGTTCTCGGCTATTGATTAAATTCAATCAAACATAGAGTCCAAGAAATTGGTAATCTCATAAAAAGCAAATGGGTTTTGCAAGGAATAGGTAATCTCATAAGAAATATTTACTGCATAAAAGAAAATGAAGAGATTGCTACATAGCATCAATAAACATGTTCATTTTCATTTGACACAAAAGTATTTTTATGAATATATCCCAAAAGGACTCCAAAAATGTTTTGTCCTCAAAAGGACAGTGAAAAATATAATGTCTCCATACTTTCTATAGTCATTCTGGTATTTTCTACCTTAGATTAGCTAGCTACAAAAGAGCAAGAAAAATGGTCTGTTTTTTCCATAATTATTTTTCTTGCTCTACAATTCATTGTTTCTTCCAAAAAGAGACTGAGCATGACAGGTGAAATATTAGATGAAATTCAAAAAGGCTGAGACTTAAATCCATTTTTAATGACTCCTTTTTTTTACAGTGTTTTTCATAGAGTTTTTCCCCCTAGTTTTAATAGTATAGTCCATTTTTTTTAGTGATTTACAACAGGAAGTTCAATATTTTCCCTTGCATTTAAACTACACCAGAATCAATTCTATTTGATTATACTTTTCCTTCTCGCCATGGCATCGTACAAATATGGACATGTTGGAGTCTGTCTCAGCAGCCCGATGGGATCAGTCTAAACAGCTGTTTGACTCACTAAATTACCGAGGCAGTCCCATTTCCAGACAGACTAGGGTCCTGCCAAGGAGTCTGCTCCTGCCATTCTCAAGTTATGTCTGGCTATTTCTGGTCTTCCAGATTACAAACTAACTCATTTGTGAATATTCAAATCTGGCCTAAGAAGTCCAAGTCATCATTTTGGTGAGGAAAGGACCAAAGCAGCCTGGCAGAAAAGTCATTCAAATCTTCTATGACCTCTGCATCCAATGCATCTTCTCAGAGTTCTTAAAAAATAGCACTTATGGGGCAGCTAGGTGGCACAGTGGTTGGAGCAACGGCCCTGGAGTTAGGAGCACCTGAGTACCTGAGTTCAAATCTGGTCCCAGACAATAATAATTACCTAGCTCTGTGGCCTTGGGCAAGCCACTTAACCCCATTTACCTTGCAAAAACCTAAAAAAATAGTGCTTACTCTGGTTGTATACCCAATAATGTTTCTGTTCAACAGGGTTTTCATTGTGACAAGGCTGAAAGTATTTTAGTGAAAAAGGTCAACTTATTAGTATCATTATTTTCATTTTGTTTTTAGTGTTCATCCTATAGAGTTTTTCCTTGCTTATGGTGTAGGAGATAAGGACAGGACCCGTGATTTCACAAGTATACGGAATTTCCAGGCAAGAAATCTCCCAATGACTATCTAAGTCAGCACCTTCTTTACAACTGGGAATCTGAGAGTTGCAGATTGGTCAGATACAGAGCCCACAACAACCCAGAGTGTTGCTTGATACAGATCAATTTATAATTGGATAATATTTCACAAAATATATAAAAACACCAACTATAAATTATATTAATATACAGTTTTCTAAGTTAATATGTGAGCAGCTAGATGGCACAGTGGATAGAGAGTGGGGCCAGGAGTCAGGAAAATTCATCTTTCTGAGTTCTAATCTAGTCTCAGACATTAGCTGTATGACCCTGTTTGTCTCAGTTTCCCCAACTGTAAAATGAGTTGCAAAAAGAAATGCCAAATCACTCTAATATCTTTGTTAAGAAAACCCAAATAGGGTCCCAAAGAGTCAGAAATGACTGAAACAACTGAACATCAATAAAGTCAATATTGTGGCTTACAGGAATCCTTCCTTTAGTCTTTAGTGACCCCCCACTTCTGTTTGAGTTTGACACCACTGACCTAGAGCAATGAGAAGTGAAGCAACTTGCCCAAGATCACACAACCGGTCTCATCAGAGCCAAGCATTGAATTCAGGTCTTCTGAATTCTGAGAATGGCTCTTTGTCTTCTACATTATGTTACCTTTCCCTTATTTTGTGTACATATATATATATATATATATATATATATGTATATATATATATTTATATCTAAATTGTTATCAATTAAAGAAAAAGTCAAATGTTCCAAATAATGGGTTTTTTTTACTTTTTATTGACTAATTTAACCTATTAGGTTAGTCAAGAATGGTCAATTAATTAGTATATACAATGAGTGTGAGACACAAATATACACATACACTTACACACACAAATATATATTTATATATGTATATATATATACATCTATGCATGTGTGTGCCCAAATATATATGTACATATCTACATATGTATACTGTATTGTGTATGCATGTATTTATATATGTAGACACATATATGGATTCCCAACTTACATGTATTGATTATAGAACAGAAACTTTCTAATCTATATAAATTTATTCTTTTTAATTTTATAATATTTTATTATTAATATAAATATAGTTATTTAATATGAAAAAGTCCTTATTTAGTGAAATGAAACCAAATGTTTGGATGCAAAGAGAAATAATGACTCATTCACTCAGGATGTTTCCAGATGTTTAGATTTGAATATCATACAGACAAACATTCAAATGTTTGAATTTTTCCATTTCTCTTCAAATATTTAGTTGCACGATAATCCCTTCATGATCAGGGAACCAAGGATCTTTCTCCTTTTTGTAGCCTCTAGTCCTTAGTTGGCACAGTAGAACTGGGAGTAGTCCAGGAAAACTGACTCTGAATCTTATAAAATTTTTTAGGGATAATAATAGAGATTGGACTTGTGATTTCATTGGTCCATGAGAACTCTGAGTGAAGAAACTCCCTTTATCAATGCAGATTGGCACCTTCTCTTCAATTTAGCCACAATACTGAAAGATTAGGGGACTAGACCAGGACCACACCTCCAGTGTATTTTAGAGGTAGAACTTTAATCCAGGTCTTTCTGCCTTTAAGACTGGTTTCCTGTTCTCTCTACTCATACTGCCTCTCTTGAAGAGAAGTATTCTGGTTTGTTTGTTTGTTTTAGTTTCATCATAATTTTTAAATTGTGGGAAGTTTTCCAGGTTCTGTCATTATTTCCTTCATTCTCTTGATTCCATTTAGGAACATTTGCTAGAAATTCAGATTTTATATCCTGGTGCCTTCAATAACGGATACTAACACTAGATTGACATTTATAGGTCCACCACATTGCTTGACAATATTCTTGTGATCTCAGTATTCCCATTCATGTGTCTTTACAGCCACCTGGATTAACCTTTTGATTTCTAATGAACTTTTCCACCATACATTTTAGTCATTCACAAACATGGTAATGTCATAGAGCTTATTTCTCTAACTTTCTCCATTTCTCAGATCATGAATTCTGTAGTTTTCCTCTGATCCATACTTTTTAACCTTGCACCCTCTCTTTCCTTCTTGCTGCTCTCTCTTCTTCCAGACTATCAAATAGTTTGTTTTCATTTACCTTCCTGTCGTACTTGGTCCCATGATCAATTTTTTCAATGATGCCCTAGCCAGCTCCTTGAATGGTTCTTGTACTATCTGCTGTAGTCTCAGCTCTGGGTACATCATATCATCTTCCTTCACTGTTCTCTGTCTACTACACCATATTGCCTTTCTCTTATTTTTGATGTCTAAATAGAATGCTATCAAATTAAGAAAAAAGTCAAAATGTTCCAAAACAGGTTTTTTGACTTTTGTTTAATTAACTAAGTCAAACTGGTTAGTCAAGACTGGTAAATTAGTCAGTACATAGAGTGAGCACTTTTATAGGTACCTTAATCAATTAAAACTGTCAGAGTAAAGTTTGCAACCATGCTGACTCTTTACATTATAATTTCATGATACCTAATATTTGCTGGGACCTTACTTCATCCAAACTAACCTTTTATTCTTCTCTATTTGCTTCTCTTTTACTTTTCCCCACAATATTTATCTATTTCCTCTAAGCTCTTAAATCTAATCCTATCCCTTCACTTTCAGAACCAAAATTTGTTTCATACCTAACAGCATCAGACCATTCTGGTGGGAGTAAGTTCAACTTTTCTCCAGTTCATTTTCATCCATATCTTTTCCTTCCCTATGACTCAATTAAAGGCATCTTACTTTTTCAAAGCAAAATACTAGCATCTTTTGATACTTTGAAGTTTGCAAAACACTTTCCTAATACTAATAATAATAGTCAACATTTATCTTAAACTCTCACATTTGTATAGCACTTTACATATATAGAAATAATGGTATTCCTATCATATAAAGCCTACAGAACACTTCATATATATTATTTCATTTGATCTGGATAACAACTTTGAGACATGGGTACTGTTATTATTGTCATTTTACAAATGAGGAAACTAAGACTAAATAGGTTAAGTGAATGGTTAAAGATTGCACAGCCTTATGTACCTAAGGCAAGATCCAAATTCAAATCTTTCTGATAGAAATTGAGCTTTCTATCCACTATCTGACATAATTCCTCCTCTTGAGTCTACCTATATCTCTTGAAAACATTACCTTCCTCTTAGTCAGAATAGAAACCTTGAAGAAAACCATTCTTTTTTTTCCAGTTAATCATTGAGATTATCCTTGGAAAGATCCAGTGTTAACTGGGTATTTCCTTTGGCTTCTAGTCCCATCACGGCTTCCTTGTTTCAATGCTTGTTAACTTGGACCTAAACTATTTCAATTGCTCATTAATTGGTCCTTTCCCTTTTAACTCTCACTCTACTACAATCTTCCCTACATACCACTTTCAGAATAAACTAAGACATAATTCCGATTGTGTCACCTTCTTGTTAATAAGCTTTCATTTGCTTCTCATTGCCTAAATCTAATATCCAAAGTATGACATTTAAGGCTTTCCATATGTTTCCAACTACTTTTCCAGATTTCTCTCTCATCTTTTCTCTTCAAGTACTCTATAATCCAGCTAAATTAGTTTCATGTGATTTTTTGTCTCCACTGCCATAATTTTAACCTGGAATATGTCTTTTTTTTCACATCTAGATGTAAGATCTCATGATATTCTCTCCCTCAAACTCTGCTTGTTGAAATTCTTTGTATCTTTCAAAGCATCATTCAAATGCTACTTTTTCCATGAAGTTTCTTTGATTCCCCCATCACTGGCATTTTCTGTCCACTCTACCTTCCTCTTATATTTTGCTATTACCCTAACATTTTTCTTATTTTGTACTATAGTAATTTGTCTGTTTAAGCCAGGAACCTAATCACATAAAAGTGGACAATAGTGAGGTATTGAATTAACTATGAAATTGTTCCTAGGAATAATAATGATAATCTAAAACCTTGGTGACCTTCTTTAAAAGTTAGTTCACTCAAGTCTGATACCAAGGATCACAGGATCTTAGGTCCTCATATACCTTAGAAGTAATCTGGTTCGGGGCGGCTAGTTGGCATAGTGGATAAAGCACGGGCCTTGGAGTCAGGAGTACCTGGGTTCAAATCCGGTCTCAGACACTTAATAATTACCTAGCTGTGTGGCCTTGGGCAAGCCACTTAACCCCATTTGCCTTGCAAAAACCTAAAAAAAAAACCTGAAAAAAAAAGAAGTAATCTGGTTCAATAGCCTCATTTCATAGATTAGGAAACTGAAGTCCAGGAATGTTACATGAGTTGCCCAAAATCATATTGATATTAAGAATCATAATTGGGATTTTACCATGGATCCTTTGACCTACAGCTATGTGGTATAATAGATAGAGCACCAAGCCTGGAGTAAGGAAGACCAGACTTCAAATGTATTCTCAGATACTACATGGATATGTGACCATGGGCAAATCACTTCACCCTGTTTTCCTTAGTTTCCAAATCTGAAAAATAAACTGGAAAGGGAAATGGCAAATCACTCCAGTATTTTTTGCCAACAAAATTCAACATAAAGAAACAAACATGTCTAAAATGACTGAAAATAACAACAGTCTCTGACTCTAAAGCCAGTTCTCTTCCATAGTGCCCTCTCCTGCTCCTGATGGAGCTGACAAAGGAAATAGGCCATGAGAACCATGGTAATATCTAGCATTTATATAACATCTTAAGGTCTGCAAATTGTTTTGCATATATTATTTTATTCAGTCTTCATAAAATAGGTGAGAAAGGCATGATTATTATTTCTATTTTACAAGAAACTAAGTCATAGAGGTTAAAACAAAGCTAATGCATGTCAGAGGCCACTTTTGAACTTCAGAGCTAGTATCTGTTGCCTGTACTAGCCTAGAAAGATGCCAAAAGAACCAAAGCTCAGGCTGATGCAGCCTTCACAAAATAAGACTAAGATTGTTCATGTCCGGCAAAATCCTGGTCCTTTTCCATATGGTAACTGCCTCTGCCCAGACTTCTGCTCTCCCAGTCCATATGACTTTTCATAGCTACTCCTTCTTTTCCCCATCTTCTATACATCTGGCAAAGAGTTGCCTTCTTCTTAAGAGTCCAAATTCTAAGTAGACTGTCATAATTGACTCTTTTTTTTAGGTTTTTGCAAGGCAAATGGGGTTAAGTGGCTTGCCCAAGGCCACACAGCTAGGTAATTATTAAGTGTCTGAGACCGGATTTGAACCCAGGTACTCCTGACTCCAAGGCCCGTGCTTTATCCACTTTCCACCTAGCCACCCCCATAATTGACTTTTAAAGGTCAACCCCTTGACAATGAACTATCATTTTTCACCCATAGCTCAACACTCTATTTAATTCACTCAAAGCACTTGTTCACACCTCATAATGGGATCATCTGGTCCTCCTCATTTTTATAGTTATGTACCTCCTTATCAGCCCCTTTTCTGTAATTAGGTCTGGGTCTTTCAAGGACCAAGTCCATTACATGTTCATTTAATCTTCCCTCGCTCCAAAAGACCAGAGCTCCTTGAAGGCAGAGACTGTCTTGTCCATCTTTGTAATTCTTCACTGGCACCTAACATAGGTCTTTTATTTGAAAGGGGTACATTAAATATTAGCTATATATGTAATTGAATTGCTTCTCTATCTCCTATGCTTTCTCATTCTCTTTCTTCCCCCTTTTACCTTCAGTCTGGACACGTTCTTCATTGACATATTCAAAAGAAATTGGTCTACTTTACATAGTGGTTTCCATTTTTTTTAATACTTTGGCATTTTCCTTTATTACTATATGGGAAATTTAGCAGAAAAAGAATTTCCAGTTTATAAAATATATCTTTGAAAGACTAAACCTGTGCACAGACTTCTCCATAATAAATGGAGTAAGTTTCCAATTACATTTTATATTTGAAGGATTACTTATTCTTGCCTTTCTGTTCTATGTCTATCCCTGCTACTGTCCATTAACTGCAGAAAATTTTAATTGGGTGAATAAATTGAAGTCTTAGATTGACTTTCTTCTCTTGATTTTAGAGAAACTGTTTTTTTCCATTTCACATGACTAATTTGGTTCCTGGTTTTGGTTGTGGTTTCATTAGACAATCTGAAATGTTCATTTTAATGCCAAAACCAACAGAACAGCAGCAGCAGGATGAGCCCTTAGGAAGTAATGGGAGTAAATTCAAGGCTATTCTTTCTGATGTTATGTTTGTGCTACTGGACATTGGTCTTTGTAGTTAGGATAGTAAAAAGATGTGAAAACTCAATAAATCTATTCATTTTAGTTCTGTGTAATTTTAAAAGAGAAGGGATAGGATATCTCAAGTCAGTAAAAAAATATAAAAGTTGAAAAGATCAGGAATTACAATTACATGAGCAAGAATCTTATGTTACTCATACTTGAGGAAATTATAATCTTACAACCTAGGAAAGGCAATTCACAGGGAAAAGGATAGTCTCACACACACACACTCACTCTCTCTCTCTCTCTCTCTCTATCTATCTATCTATCTCTCTCTTTCAACATGCATGTGTATATGAAATTATTTTGGATTTATTTTTATATACTTTATATTTACTTGTTTATATACATGTTATTCCCCCCCCCCAGAATAATGTAATTTTCTTGATCTAGAACTCTTTCATTTTGCTTTTGCATCCATTGCCTTGAAACTCTTAGGCAAAAATACTTGCTGAACTGAGTTGAACTGAATTCTGAAAAATGAATTGCTGCTCCCCTGGATTATTGTACACATGCAAATATGGAAAGTTCCGAATCAGGGTCTAACTTTAAAGATTCAAACATTTTTAATAATGTTAGGAAGAATCACTGTAACCTGACCATTGACAACAACTAAGTAATTTTAATTAACTGTAGGACTATCATTTCTCTTTTTCTTACTTATTATTTCTGATGTCTGACACTTCTATGCTTTTTAGGAAAAAAAAAAGTTTGCCCATAAATAAGACACTTTGAGGAATACTGAAGGCAACTCATTCAAAATGACTGCGTTCAGTTGGTCCATTCCACAATATTTATAAAGACCTACTCTGTGCCTTGATCTCATTTGCTGTTTTCTTGGAAATATAATGGACTGGTTTGCCATTTCCTTCTCCATTTCATTTTACAAATGAGGAAACTGAGGCAAATAGGAGTAAGTGCCTTGCTCAGGGTCAGTCAAGCTGAATTTGAACTTCCTGACACTAGGGTCAGCACTATATCCACTACTTCATTTAGCTACCCCTTGATATCTTATATTCTTATGGGATATAGACACACATACATACACACACCTACAAAAATAAATGAATAGAAAATATAATAATTCAAAGTATTTGGGATTTGGGGTGATACTTTTTTGTCTTCTTTGGAGAGCAAATTTGTTATATCTCATTTTTTATTGCCTCTGATGAAAGGTGATTTCAAAATAAAATTCTATGAAATAGTCCAAATATAACAAATAAATTGATTGCTGAATTTCAAACAAGCTGAGCTGTAATTTAATTACCACCAAAGAAAAAGGGAAGAGAGACTGTTTTGGTAGCTTAACAGAAAATCTATTTTCTGGGGTGGGGGGGATGACTATTTTAATCCCTAATAAAGTAAACATGTATTCCAACATAAAAATGGATAATGTATATAATCAAATAGCAAGTATTTTTCATTTTAGAAGGTTAAGGACCAGTTGTTTTCATAGAATAAAAGTAAGAAAGGGAAAGTAGTTTGCGGAACCATTAATAGAGTGTACTGAATAAGAAAATTAATGCTATTTCTAAGCTCCTGAAATATGTTCATATGAACAAAGTCACTGCTTTTTATGTAATTCCATTGAGCACAAACACACACACACACACACAGAGTTTGGAGAATACTGTAGTGGATGCTAGAGATTTTTTAAAAAGGTATTTACAATCTGATTGTGAAAATAAGAGACATACAAATAACTGACACCTTAATGCTATGCTGGATCTGATTTCAGAGATGTGTGGTTACTCCTTCAAAGGACATTCTATTTGTGCTTGTTTCATATAATGATAATCTTTCATTCTGACTATAATGAATCCAGAAGTAAAAGTAATAACAAATAGTGTGGGATAGTTGCAAAACACTTTACGAGCATGGTCTCTTTTGATCCTCATAATAATTCTGTAAAGTAGATATGACAAAATTCTTTATGAATTCAACAAGTTTTCACGAATGCTGGCACCCCTTACACAAATATTTTGCTATTGTTATTCAATTGTGTCCAACTTCTGACCTCTTGAGGTTTTCTTGGCAAAGATACTGGAGTGATATGCCATATCCTTCTCTAGATTTTTTGACAGATGAGGAAACTGAGGCAAACAAGGTTACATGATTAGCAGCTAGTAAGTGTCTAAGGCCACATTTGAACTCACAAAGATGAGTCTTCCAGAATCCATGCCCAGTATTCTCTCTATCCACCGTCCCAGCACAAATATTTGCCTTCCCATTTTAAAAATAAACCGAGACTCAGAAAGGTCAAAGAACTTATCTACTAAAAGGCAAAAACCAATTATTGAAACCAAGGCATCTCATTTCAAGTTCTCTCTGGCCTAATACTTGTACTCTATAGAAAGAAAAATAAAGGAGATATACTTTTAAATCAAGACTTTTATAGCATGCTTTTCTTTCCCTTCATATCTGTTCTTTTTTAAAAATTTCATTTATTTAAGGCAATGGGGTTAAGTGACTTGCCCAAGGTCACACAGCTAGGCAATTATTAAGTGTCTGAGATTGAATCTGAACTTGGGTCCTCCTGACTGCAGGGCCAGTGCTCTATATCTGCTCTTCTTAAAAGAATTCATACTTATTTAGTTGCTCTCTTCCTATGTAGTTCAGTGCTTTGAGCTTTAAGGATTGTACAAAACTACTTTCTCAAAGTAAGTTTGGCAGATATTCATAAGGTAAAATTTTTGTATTATGGCCTCTTTGGAAGTCTGATGAGGGCTATGGAACCCTTTTTTTCAGGATAATGTTGGTATATGCATAAAGTAAAATACATAGGATCACAAAGAAACCAATTATGTTGAAATATAGTTGACAAATATCAAAATATTTTTAAAATAAGTTAATCATATTTAAATATTTTGCTTTAATTTTGCTTCAGTTTTGTTGCAAATGTACTTTATTTTATGAATTCAAAAAATATATTGTTCTGAGAAATGTCTAAGACTTCACCAAATTGCCAAAAGAGTCCATGGCTTAAAAAAAGGCTTATTTTGTGATTGTTATTAATATTATTATAAATAGAAAAATTATTTAAAACTGATTTTGAGGTGAATAACTGGGGCAACTCATCTTTCCACTCCAACCAAGGTCCTCTCTATCTGTGCATCTCAGGTCAACTCAACTCAGGAGAAAATTCTTTACTATCTTTCCTTTCTTCTAGAGCTGTTATAGTGGAAAGAGGTGATAGAGTAATACAGTGGATAGAGTACTGGGTCTAGAATCAGAAAGACTCATCTTCAGGAGTTCAAATCCAAACTCAGGCGCTCTCTGTGACCCAGGACAAGTCATTTAACCCTGTTTCCTCTGTTTCCTCATCTATAAAATTAGTGTCTTTCCCAAGGAAACCCCAGATAGAGCCATAAAGTATCAGACAGAACTGCAACAACTGAACAATAACAAAATTTCTTGACTCTCATCAGTCAGGGGATTTGGTCATTCCTCAAACACTTTTATTTTCCTCCCTGAAACAACATAATCTGAATTTAGAGGAGGAGGGTAACTGTTGTTGTAAAGACAGAGAACCTTAGTCTCTTCATCAATAAATGCCATTGAACAAGTGGCAGTTAATTTCCTTTCTTGGCTTCCTGACAGGTGATGCAAGACAGAAATGCACCCTCATAGGCAATTGCTTTTTCAGAGGGCCTTGGGGATCATTCTAATGCAGTGTTCCACCCCAAGCAAGGATTCCCTCCGCAACCTTTCCACAGATGTTCATCCAAGCTGTACCCAATCACTCTTGGTGACCCAGAATCTGATGCCTCCCAAGACAGTCTTTTGGGACAGGATGAACTTGTTCAAAAGTAATTTTTATGTTGTGTCAGACTCCCTATGATTTCCATCTTTTGGAGTTGCTCTTTATAATATTCCTTCCATTCAGTCTCTGCTTTCCTCAGGATAAGTAGCCATAGTTCATTAAAAAATGTTTCTTGTCTGGTGCTATTTTCTTGAAGTCCTGATTTCAAATTCAGTCTTGGACACTCATTAACTTTATGATCCTGGTAAAGTCTGCCTTGGTTTCCTTATCTATAAAAAAGGAAATAATAATAATATTATATTCAATCAAATAGGATAATATTTGGCAAACTTGTTGCAAACTTTAATATGCTATATAAATACTAACCATTAACCCTTAAATATTAGGCAAATATTACCTCATTTGGTCCTTATAACAACTCTTGAGCTAGGTGCTGTTTTTATTTCCATTTTATAGATGCACAAACTTGAGGGAGGTAAGTGACTGCTAAGAAAGCCTTTCCCCATCCCTTTTGACTCTAGTTCTCTCCTTCTTTTCATTAATTCCAATTTCTCCTGTAAATGACTTATTTGTATTAGCTGTTTGTATCTTATGCCCCAAAATAGAATGTGAGATCTTTGAAAGCAGGGACTGTCTTTTTGTCTTTCTTTGTTTCCTCTTCATTTAGCAAAGCATAGGTCCTTAATGAATAATCATTGACCATCTTTATCCCTAAGTTGTGACTACTGTGAGCACACTTCTTCCAAACATCAACTCCAACACTGAATTCACTGCTCTACCAATCCTTTTGACAGCAGTCTTAAAAAGCATTAGTTTCCACAACACTCTAGGGACATGTTTGAAGCTTAAAACCAACTTAATCCCCTAAATTTTTTTTTCTCATTAAATTCTATTAAGCTAGGCCTCCTTAATCCTACTTAGGACTTATTTGAACCCAAATGCAGGTCTTTTCATTGATCTCTATTACTCATAGACTCTTGTAGTAGGAAGAAACCAGTGTTCACCTAGGTCACTTACAGGAACATCCAGCCAGTGGGCTTATATAAAGGCCCATAAAATCACTTGATTTGGTGCTTCCATGGCAACCACAGACAGGACTTGAAATTCAATAAATCTAGGAGCTTTTTAAGGGTGAATTAATTAAATGTTTGAACAAATATAGCAGGCTAATTTTTAAGTTAATAATTTTGTATGTCCCTTGAATGATATTATAACTATCCAGGTGACCCTTGGAAAAAAATCCCCTACCCTGAATTCTAGACCAACCTATACCTGAAGTAGAATTCATTCTACAAAAATCCCACAGGTAGTTGCCAGGGCTTTGCTAAAAAACATCTGTGAGAGTAAATCCACCACTTCCTAAGTTGACCCATTCCACTTTGGGATATCCATAACTGGGATATCATAAACTTAAATCTTCATAACTAGGCGGCTAGGCGGCACAATGGATATGTTTGGGCTGAAATCAAAAAGAACTAAATTCAAATCCATCCTCAATCCTTTACTAACTGTGTGAGCCTGAATAAACCACTTTGCTTCTGTCTACCTCAGTTTCCTTAATCATAGGATGGGGGTAATAATATCACCTACCTCCCAGGGGCATTGTGTTATGAGGATCAAAGTAGATAATATTTGTAAAGCTTCAATAATTAATATTGTAAAGATTAGAGGAAGGTCAAGAACAGAGCAGGTTTTTTTCTTTCCTTCTTTTCTTTCTTCATACAACTTCTACCTATTGCTTCTAGTTTGACCTTTTGGGGTATCTTGATCTATTTAACCTAATCATCTAGTCAGTCAGTATTTACTTTGACCCTAGTCAAAAGTTAATTAATGATCATTGACTGAGATATCACCTAAGAGACTACTGGGGAAGTAATTGCCTACCACTTAGTATTCTTATAAAGAAAACATAAATGGGACAACTAGGTGGCACAGTGAATAGAGTACTGGCACTGGAGTCAGAAAGACTCATCTTTGTGAGTTCAAATCTATCCTCAGATACCTGTTAGTTGTGTGACCCTGAGCAAGTCACTTGACTTGTTACCCTTGATTTCCTCATCTGTAGAATGATCTGGAGAAGGAGATAGGAAACCATTCTAGTATCTTTACCAAGAAAACCTCAATGGGTTTGAAGAATCAGACATGATTGAAACAACCGAACAATAGAAAGAAAACATTGTGTGAGCCTTAGTCTTAGCTAAAGTTATGGTTTGTGATTTGTTTTCTGGATAAGCTTGGAAATATAGGTTTGGGGTCGATGGATGAAGTTAACTAGCACACTTGTAAATTGTTCTTACATACTGTAAACATTGTCCAACATTTATAAATTATTTGTTCCTATTAATTCTTATAAGATAAGGCCGTAGTAACATTGCTATTTAACTCGTCATGATTTGTGTATCTCAGTGAGTGTTGCTACTCAAAATAGTTACCTTCAGAAGTCATACACTTACTCCAAAAATACTGCCATGACTCCATTCAATTTTATAAATACTCTTCAGTAATTCCTTTAAGAGGTCAGATCTGGTTCCACATCTTTGCCTTTTAAAGATAAAATTCAAGAACTTTGGTAGGCAGGGACATTCCAGGACAGTTTGGTGTCAGAAAGACCTGGGTTGAAAACCTACCATTGATCTACCAGTCATGTGGCTTTGGGCAAATCTTCAGAAATTTTCTAGGAATTGTCTATCAAGAATTATGTGGGTTGCCCTGGGCACTGGTGGAAGACATTCCTAAACCAGGAGTTAAAGAAATAAATAACAAATATCTTATTCTAAAGGCATTCAAAAGTAATTTAGAACCAAATAAGATAGGTAACCAAGATGGGTCATCCTGTTTGGAATTCAAAGAAGGCTATGAATACAGGGTAATGAGACTGGTTTTCTTCAGTGATTCATCTAAAAACAATTCTTCAAAATTACATTTATATCTTGCACATATGAAAACTCAGGTATTCTCTATCTTAGCCATAAGAACTATATGTTGTCTATGATATCTACAATATCATACATTTTCTTAAAAACCAGTGGAACTTATTTGGTTGGACTTTAGAGAGAGGAGGGTTTTTTAGAGAGAGAAAGATTTTTGAGAGAGAGAGCGTAGGATTTTTCAGATGAGTTTTAAATGAAGAGCCAAAGGTGGTTTGAATCTGTATGATTTACAGGCATATTGGTTGGCACAGAGACAAATGCAGAGGCGGAAACAGAAAGAGGGAACAAACAAAGCCCACAAAGAAATTGAGGAAATAATAGAGACGAGATCAGTCTGGTAAAGGGCCTCTGTAATGTGAAACTGAATTTGGATTGCTATTGAAAATGAGTAGAATTCTGAGTAGGAGGTAATGTGACCAAAGCTGAAGAGTAAAAAAATGACTATTTCGGAATTGCTTTTGGATATTTAATGATGGTTTCCAATTAAGCTGATTTTTTTTATATTGTGAACTCTTCCTTCCTTTTCTTCTTATTGTTTGGTGAATTGTTTAAATTAAATGTTTTCACCTCCTGTCCTTTTCCTGACTAGCGTAGAGCCGACCAAATGTTTGTATTGTGAAATTTTAATCCATTACAATCTGTTACCATGCAATTAAACAAAATGTCAGAAATTGAGTTGTACCAGTTTACTATTGAATTGAGGGAGGAGGAAAATGAGCATGGGCTTTTAAAAAGTTTCTTAGATAATTAAGAGCTGGAGGAAAAGAGAATAGAAAAAAGAATGACTTTTTAAATGTTGCTGAGTAGAACTGTAGGCTGATTGGTTTGTATAGTAAAAAGAAAAAAACTTTAGAGGATAACCCAGAAGGTTTTAGTTTTGCATTTAAGTGTTTTCATATGATGATAGCCAAGTCACAATATGAGGGGTATTTGTGGTAAGAAGTTCTGGGTTCAAGTCCAGCTCTTGCATTTACTAGCTGTATGATTTTAGCCAAATCATTTTGCTTCACTGGGTCTGTTTCCTCATCTGTAAAAGGAGAGGAGAAAGAAATGGATGAACTATAAAAATTTTTCCCACCGGAGTCATGGGGTGACAGATTTAGAAGAGGAAGGGAATTCAAAGACAATCTAGGACACCTTTCTTTGAAACTTTTGGCCTCACCATTACTTTTTCAGTCCTCCATGTGACCTGTCTTACTTATTGATCTTTTCCTTAGATTTAAAAAGAATCATTCCTCTCTATAACATCTAAAAGACATGTTATTTATATTTTATTTTCCTGTACTTTTTAATTATTGAACATGCTTTATAAAGTCAATGCTCATTCTCTACTTTCCTTGTTATAGTAGTAAATTAGTACAACTCAGTTTTTTTGACATTTGCTTCTTCTCTACTGTTCCATCCAATCAATCACCGAGGATTTATTAAGTGCAGGAAATGTGCAAAGAGATGAGCATCCATAGAAAGGGGAAAATAGCCCCTGCTTTCAAGAAGCTTGAATTCTAATGGGGGGAATATAAATAAAAAGGCACATACAAAATATGTATGGTAAATGTAAAGGAATCTGAAAGAGGAAATCATTGTCAGCTGGGAAGATGAGGTCAGTCTTCTTATAGAAGGTGGGCTTTTGAGCTGATACTTGAAAGAAGTTAGGGAAGCAAGGGACACAGCAAGTGCAAAGTCAATGTCTGTTAGCCTGTACCTCCAACCATATCCATAAAAAAAATATAATTTCTCTCTCTCTCTCTCTCTCTCTCTCTCTCTCTCTCTCTCTCTCTCTCTCTCTCTCTCTCTCATATTCCCCTTGAGTTCTATAGTAAGATGACTCTAATTTCCTAATTTCTCCTTTTCACAAGACTGAGTTTGCCCCAATGCAACTATTTCCCCTCCATCCATGATTCCTGATTTGGCATTTTGGACCATTTAAAAGAAATATATGATGGCCAGTTCCTTTAAGCAATCAGTTTCCTCAACCTTCCTGACTGTTCTTAGTGATACCTGCACATTGTCCAGATAATCAATGTTCTTCCTAATCTGTGTCATGGGGAACTGAAGACAGTACTACAGACGTGACCAGGATTGCATCGCACTCTATTAGCACATAATACTCATTCTTTTCTTAGACCAGATCTATGATGTGTTCTAAGAAATTCCCAATGAAGAAACCCATTCTACCAATGTAGATCAGAACTTGCTCTGAAATGTATATAGTCTTAGAGACTTGCCCAGAGAACCAAGAAGTTAAATAATTTGCCCAAGATCACATAGCCAGAACTGAATCTCAGGTCTTACTGTTTCTAAATTGTTCCTTGTCAATAAATTGTAATCTCTTTTAGATAAAGGACTGGATTGTGGGGTTTTTGGTACTCCAGCACTTACTTGTCATATGGAAGGTACTTAATAAAGGTTGGCAGATATCTTTTTCATGTAACTAACTCACTTCATACATAATGCTATTAGATGAGATGCTATTTTGTTTAGTAATTGATATGTGTGCATCTGTCTCAATAGTCAATGCTCCATTTGAACCTGAAGTATATAGGTCTATTCATTTGGCGATCTGTAAGGTTTATCTTTGTTCTGCATACGGTGAGTGGTCAGTCAATACAATTTTTTTTTTCAATAGAATGATCTTCAGAAAGCAGTTTATAGTAATTACCAAGTATCTTTCCTGGGTCATGAATGATAACTTGGAGTCTAAAACTCTTTAACCACAGTTTGATTATTTTCCCCCTAAATATGAAGCCTTCCTGAAGTTCAACCATCTTCCCTAATATACAAGTATAGTAAGGGCTTCATAAAGAATAATGAAGGGGAGGGGTTGGAACCTGAGGGAATTCTTCCAAGTCTAAGAGGAAGCATAGCTAACAAATGAAGGGGAAAGAAGCTAAGCATATTTATAGACAATGCTGCCTTATGCTCTATGTCACCTGTTATCATTATATAACTAATGTACTATTTTAACACACACAGACACAAAGAAAAGGTTTAAATTTCTTTAGAATATTTATTCAGAGCCACAGCCTGTGCCAATGGATTCACAAATTAGTTGATTAAATTTAACAAGTAATGGTTCATTTCTGCAGTTTTAAAATATCCAATTTAACTAAGTGAAAAAATTATGGATTATTTTTCTATACCTTTGGTAGTAATTCTTATTTTCAATATCTTCCACAGCCACCTTCACCTGCTCTTCCCAGATTTGATATAACTTAGAATGCTAAATAGCATTCCAGTGCCCCAAGTTGGAAAAATCTCATTCCATTTCACCAAAAAAAATGGTGAAATCAGCAACATTGGCCTAGAGCTGAAAGGAGCCTAGAAGTCATCTTTTAATGCCCTCATTTTCCAGATCACTAAATTGAATTGGTTGGGTAAAATGATTTGCCCAGGGTTACACAGTTAGGGATACACATCAGAGGCAGAATTTAAATCTAGAATCTCTGACTCCAGTCTCAATTCTTTCCACTGAACCATATCGCTAATCCCTACTATTATCCTCCCTTTTGATTTCTTCTCTCATTCTCTTTTCTCTTTTTATCCTTCCCTCTCTTCTTTCTCTCAAGAAGGAAAAGAAAAGAAGAAAGAGATTCAGTTCCCTTTTTTGTACCACTTTAAATCCTGATTAATTGACTGATAAAGGATTTGGTTCAGTGTTCCCATGGAACTCTACACATGCTTGACTGAGCATGACACAGAATAGAGAGTTTCTATTTATCTACCTGGAAGGCCACCTGAGGAAAAACTGTGAAGTTTGTCTTTGTAAACATTTGGGATATCCTTTCTCTTATTTCATGATGAATCCTTCCCTACATGGACTCAGTTGTCTAACTTCCTCCCCCTTCAAGGCAAGTCAACAATGATTTATTACGTGCCTCCTTGCACCAGTCAAAATGCTAAAGCAGAAAGAAAATAACAAAAAACAAAAAAAGAACCAGTCCCTCCCCTCGAGGAGCTCACAGTCTTAATGGGGCAGACAGTAAAAAACAAGGATGTAGGAACAAGATGATTAAAGGAGAAGATGCTAATACTTCAGGAAAGAAATCAAAGCTATGAAGGATCAGGAAATGATTCTTAAAGAAGGGAGATTTTTAGAAAAGGTTCTGATTTAATTGTTTTCACATTAGTATGTGTTGAAAGCTGTGGCACACAGTAGGTACTTCTAGGATTATTCCTTTCTCCTTCTTCCCAAATCAGATGTATTTCATCAAGCAAACCTTTATTAAGTTCATACTAGCTATCAGACACTGTGGATACCAAAATAAAGGCAAAAGAGAATTACTGTCCTTAAGGAGCTCGTAACGTAATGGTGGAGACAACATGCAAATATATGTATGTGTGTGTATATCTTTGAACATAAATATATATAATTGATTATTTTCTATTTGTCCTGTAATAATAAAAAATTATCCTTAATTGTCCTAATTATAGGACAATTAAAAATAATCAACAGAGGGAAGGCACTAGAATTGAGGGGGCTAGGGAAGATTTACAGTAAAAGACAAGGATTTTATTGATTTATAGAAAGCCAGGGAGGTCAGGAAGTGGAAAGGAAGAAGGATTGTGGTCCAAGAATGGAGAGCGAGAGAAAATGCCAGGAGCTTCAAGATGGAAATGTCTTGTTCAGGAAGAGCCAGGAGGCCAATATCAGTAAATGGAAGAATGCATGTTAGGGAGTAAAATATAAGTAGACTAGAAAGGTAGGAGAGGACTACATTATGAAAGACTGAATGTCAAACAGAGAATTTGGATTTGTTCCTCAAGATAATAGGAAACCACTGGAGGTTTTTGACTAGGTAAGTGCTATGACTGTACTTTTACTTTAAGAAAATTATTTTAGTGTCTGGATGGAGAATAGATGATTGGAGAGAAGAGTGACTTGAAACAGGAATATCATCAGTAGACTTTTGCAGTGGTGTTGATATGAGATTTTCTCTTAACAGTGAAACATTAAATATCTTGGATTCTTAAAGAAATTTTAGGTATCATTGTGTAAGGTGGTAAGATTTCCTAGGAAATTGTGTTATTGTTTTTTTTGTTGTATTAATTGGTGGTGATAGTGGTAGAAGATCTATTGCTGCTGTTGCTATTATTTTTAATACATATATTACTGCCTGAATATTTACGCCATGAGGATGAAAACCATCCCTAACAATGATAATTTTCAATATTTGAAAAAAGAACAAAGCAATGAGAAAAAACTTTTTTAAGTTTTGCAACATGAATATGATACTTTGAATTTAATTTATGAGAACTGCTAATTATCATGGAGAGAATACTAAATGTGTATATCACTAAATATGTGACACCTTGGACAAGTCATATAAAGTCTTTTGTCCTCAGTTTCCCCAATAGTAAAATAGAAGAGATTGGACCAAATTCCTTTAAGGTCCCTTCTAAACCATAACCTATGGTCCTTTGAAATAATCTGTTAATGAAGGTATTAGTATATAAAAGTTATTAGTATATACCTAATTCTTGTTCACCTAGATTCAGTTTCCATAAGCAGCAGGTGACACTGTATATGAAGTGCTTCCCTTAGAGTCAAGACTTGAATTCATATCTTCTAAGACCTTTATTAGCTATGTGACCCTGGGCGAGTCACATAACTTCTTTTAGTTTGTTTCTTCCTCTGTAAAATGATAATGGTAACTCCTATCCTACCATCTCCAAGAATGTTGTGAGGATAATATATTATATTTAAAAGGGCTTTACAATCTTAAAGCATTACATGAAAGTGAAACTATTACTAGTAGTAACCTATAGTAACATCATCTTTCCCAACTTTACAAAATTAGTGAGATGTCACCCTTGCTTTTCCATAGAAATAGTATTCCCTTTCTACTATGTATTCTGGGCAGTTAGGTGGCACAGGGTCTGGAGTGAAGTAGACTCATCTTCCTGAGTTCAAATATGATTTTACTCATTTTCTAGCTGTGGGACTCTGAGCAGTCACTCAGTCACTCAGTGCTGTTTACCTCAGTTTCCTCATCTGTAAAATGAGCTGGAGAAGGAAATGGCAAACCATCCCAGTTTCTTTGCCAAGGAAACTACAAATGAGGTCATACAGAGTCAGAAATTACTAAAAATGACTGAAACAACCACAAACGATACATTTTCAAAGATGATTAAAATACCTAAATTATCCTTTTTCTTTTCAAATGAAACATAATTTGTTTGTCAGGAGTATAATTCCAATGGATCAAAGAAACCCAGTTGTATATATGGGTGAACTTCTCAGAAAAGGAACAAATAAGCTACATAATCCTGGTCAATTTTATCAAAGAGACTCTTTGCTTAGAAGCTGGAAAACTGTGGCAATAGGTCAGTATTTACAAAAAGTTAATTAATTGCTCTAGGCTTAAATTTTATTGATAGTTTGTAGACTGACAAATTGCTTTCCTGGATTTATCATTGATTCTAGTGTAAATATATATTTATTAGATTTAAAAAATATATAAATATATGTATATATATATAAACTAACTAGATACTGAATAAATAATACTACCTCAAAAAGTATCACTAATAGATATACATTTGTAAGATGCATTGTGCATGTCTCTATGCATTGTATCATACACATCAATATATACATGTTTATGTGCATATTTATATATATATATATATATATCCACGTGTATGACTTGTACATCTATAATTCACTGTCTACATAACATGTGATTGTATTGTAAATGCATATGTCCCCCATTAGAATATAGTCCCTTAAAGGCAAGGACTGTATTTTGCCTTTCCTTGCATCTTTAGTGATTGGCACAATACTTCTCATAATAGGCACTTAATAAATATTTATTGATTAGTTGACAACTGTATGTACATAGATACATATATATATATATGTATGTTATAAACATATGTTTATTCACATATATATATTTACAAATATATATATATATGTGGGTGCTAATTGTCTTTCAAAAGGCAATATACATGTCAGAGGCAAAAAATAAACCATTCATGATCATTCAGACAGGAGTTCAGCCAATGAAGAAAAATAAGATATGGTCAGTCGAATAGAAATTGTTTTGTTCTGTTGCCTTGCTTCAAAACAAGATAGAGTATTTTCAGATGTCTTAAATCACCAATACTGTATGTAAAAAGAGACTTTGAAATGCCAGCAGGAGAGTAAATCAACTTACACGTTTTAACTTGTAGTCCAAGAAAAGAGAAGCACTTCTTAAGGTCATTGGTTTTTCCGTGCTGCCTCATCTTGTCATTTTGTTTACACTGGGGACTCATCTGAAAATAGTATCAGGGCAATGGCTATGTCAGCATCACTAAAGAACTGCTTAATTTTAAGATAGTGTCTAGTGGAGTTCTTCAACTGGTGGATACAGTGCTTTATAAACAGCATTGAAAATATTCTGGAAAGACTGGCAAATTGCCTTCTGTGGGGGTGGGGGGAGGAAAGTAAGATTAGGGGAAAAATTGTAAAACTCAAAATAAATAAAATCTTTTAAAAAAAAGGAAAATATTCTGGGATTTGGAAAAAGAGGATATACACTAAATTTAGAAGATGGAGAATAATGTTGGGTAGGGATGATGATTTGGTGTAGAGACTAAGGAAGTTGCAGATTGGCAAATTTCACGGTCCCCATTGTACCCTTGGTTGCCCCATCTTGAAAGCCATGATGGTGCAGTAGATAAGATATAGAATTGAAATTCTGCCTCCAACAATGCTCACTTTTATATCTGATCAAGTTGGTTAATCTCTGTGTTTCCAGTTCTTTATCTGTAAAATGAGGTTAATAATGCCTACACTTTGGAATTCTCTTAAGTTTGTGAAGTCATGGGACATGCTTTGGCAATCTTAAAGTATTACTAACATGGGACCTGCCCTTACCATTTAGTTTCTTGGGACCCTACAGCCCATTCTTCTTCCCAGATACTCATACACACCACAGATGAAAAAATATAATTTGTTCTTTTTCCTATTCCAGATTTCCTTCATTTCTAGACTCCACATCCATGTCCCAGCTTTCTGGTACCATATGCATTTATTGTCCAACCACTAGCTAGAGATAACTGTATATAGAAAGAATTAATGTTTTTCCTACTGCTGTTTCTGATCTGTGATGTTTCCCCAAAACAAGAATAGGAGAAAAAGAGCAGATATCAACAGATCAGTATACTACCAGGAAAGGAGGAAAGTCAATACCAAAGGGGAGTGTGGGAGAATGAATAGGAAAAAAAGTAGAAGTGGATCAATGAGTTGGATGGTAAATGGATAAATGAGAATATGTACAGAAACTCTAAGTTCAATATGATGAAAACCAAGTCATTCATCTCTGAAATTCTCCTGGTACCCAATACTGGTACACTCAGTACTGTGTGCAGAGCAGGTTCCTAAAAATGTTTGTGGATTTGAATCAATAAAGAAAAAATAGAAGTCTTAAGAAAAATTAATTAGTATTTGGGGTAGCTGTAATTATTTATAATTTACAATTATTTATAGTGTACGCTCTAAGTTTGCCTGCTATAAGATTAGCTAGTAAAATGTGGATGGGGAAGGATCATGTATTTTTTTAACTTTTTAATTTATGGAATAAATTAATAAATAAGCAATTCCTTAGCATAGTATAATAAAAAAAAAGATGATTGCACATGAAACTGCGAATCTATTATGTACAATTTTCTATTTCTTTCAAATATTTAATAGTTATTATGTAAATTTTCCCTTCCTCCACCACTCCAGAGATGGCTACATTAGACACAAACAAGCATATATGTATGTTTGTAAAATTATTCCATAAAAACTTCTATTTATCAGTTTTTCCCTCTGGAATCAGATAGCATCTTTATTTATATATTCTTAACAGTTAATTTAGATATTTATAATATTCAAAATGACTTTTCACTCAAAGTTATCCTTAACACAATAACACTGTTACTGGATACAGTGTCCTCTTGGCTTTACTTGTTTTTCTTTTCATGTTTCATGCAAGTCTTTCCTTGTTTTTCAAAGATCACTGAGCTCAGCATCTCCTATAGGACAATAGCATTGTTTTATATATATATTATATATATATGTATATATATATATGTATATATACATATATATATATGTATGTGTGTGTGTGTGTGTGTGTATGTATCACAACTTGTTCAGTCATTCCCCACTGGATGGGCATCCCTTAAATTTTCCATACTTTATATTACTAAGGCTAGGAATCTGAAAACATTCCTATATATCTGGTAAAATTACTAGAAATATTTTATATTTATATATATATGTATGTATGTATGTATGTATACCTAGATATATAGACATTTGAGTGTATCATCCATCCTAGCCTTTCTAGGAGTTTATAAAAATGAATAAACCTGAAGGCATCTCATCAAATCAGAAAAATGAATTTCTTCCATGCCTTGCCTCCTTGTGCTTACTGATAGAAGGAAAGCTTCCTGAGGAGAATAATGGTTTTATTTTTCTCTTTCTGACTCCAGTACCTTCACAGTATCTGACCCATAGTAGAAACCTAATAAATATATTCTAAAGAGTTTTTGAGGTCTAAATGTGAAGTACGGGGATTTGTTGTCTGTCTATCTCCCATAGAGAATGTGTTTCTGATGTAGAAATGTGGTCATTAGGCCATTTCTTGCTAGATGTTTGTAGAAGTGACATTTTTGTAGTATGTAGTGATTCACTGTGCTGTTCCTACTTTTTTCTTGTAAAGTCTGCATTGATCCCTAATTATTTATGATGATGTCCTTGACAAGGTCAAGTTCTACTGATTATCCCTGTGTTTTAGATGCCAATAAAGTAGCCCTTGTTTCTTTCTTCTGAATTCCTTAGGATTGGACAAAAAAAATTATAAATAATTCAAAAAATGGAAAAAATGAAGGACTTTTTTTTGCAAAGTGTTAAAACTGAAATATGACATATGCTATCCTCATGGATTATCCTTCAGAGTTCCATAAGCAGTTCAGCATTTTATAAAACCAATTGCACAGCTGCTGAATGCCAATCCAATCCTCACTTCTTTTCAGTCTTCAAATCCAAATCCTGATTATTTTTGAAAAACAAAATTACTGCCTTCCAACCTTCTGGGTTTTTTTAATAGTCTTTTTTACTTAAACTTTTGAAAAGGGGGGAAAAAACCTTTGAGCAGATTTCCTACATACTTGTTTTTGAATTCCCTAATTGAACTTCATTTTACTTAATGGATCAACCTTCACTCAGTATGAGGTAGCAATAGGTTTCTGTAATTTTATCTTTAAAGAAGGACAAAAATCCAAGACTATCTCAAAGGACCAAACGCATTTTTGCATTCATTCTACCCCATCTGCAAAAGAATTTCCAATTGTAACATACAAAGTCATTCTGCTTATGCTTGAAGATTTTGAGGTAGGGAACATATCACCTCTCCAGGACACCTGTTCCAAATTTGGCCAGCTCCAAGTGGTTGGCAGATTTTTCTGACATCAGATCTAAAATGACCTTTTCACAGCTTCTGACCATTGTTCCAGGTTCTCTCTAATGGGAGCCAAACAGAAGAAATATAATCCTCCTCTGCACATCCGCCCTTCAAAATATTTGGATACAGGTATCATCTATTCTCCCCCTATCAAGTCTTCTCCATTTTCATCCTTCCAACCTAAGGCTACTTAAAAGGGGTAACACTTAAAATTGCCTTCACTTGATTATGCCTTAATATGAATCTGAAAGCAAGAGCATATTTTTAAAAAAGGACTAGGGGGAAAGTCATGGCAGCATTGGACCCTTAGGAACTTTGTGAAGAAAATAATATAAAAACTAGGATTTAGAAACACTACAGATAAACTTCACAGTTTTACCCCGGACCAGGTAGGTTGTGAATTAATCATCTGTTTCTTTGTTATTCAGAATGTGTATATCTAGGGAAAACTGTAGCTATTGCTTCCTTAGAGGTTTATATGTCTTATCTTATATATCTTCCTTAGAGACCTTTGTATATCTTTGCTCTGGGTTTTATATGTATAAATTTATAAGATTCAATTGACAACCTATCCCAGGTTATGTCTCAAAGCAGAAATCCAATATTCCAAATCCTCATACCATTATAAGGGAAACCATGTGGCACAGTAGGTAGAGGGCTATCCCTGAAGGCAGGAGAACTTCAGCTCAATATGACCTTAGGTACATACTTACTAGCTGTATGACCCTATTTGCCTCGGTTTCCTTATCTGGAAAATGAATTATAGAAGGAAATGGCAAACAACCAAAGAAAACCCAAATGGATGTTTATATCTGAAATGACTTGAACCACAACAAAAATTACCATTATAGAACATTTTTTTTATTTGAAGAGGCAGTGTAGTGAGTGGGTAGAATGCTGAGACTGAACTCTTTAAGACCTGGGTTCCATTATGGATACTGGCAAGTATTAATTGTGTCAACCTAATTAGATCCCTTGAATTCTAATCCAAGGATATTCACTCAGTACCTACTAAAAAAGGTCAGGAAAATGTTATATTCAAAGAAGTGAAGACAAAAATGAAGCTTTCCTATATGCCTCAGACAACATAAAACTCATCCACAAGATCAGAGTCTATGGTGGCAATCTGTGTCAAGGAAGTAAAGAGGATTTCTCACAAAGGTCCCTTCTGTCAAAATCATAACACTTTCTTATATTTTATTTATTTTTTTAGTTTTTTTATTTGCAAGGCAATGGGGTTAAGTGGCTTGCCCAAGGCCACACAGCTAGGTAATTATTAAGTGTCTGAGGCTGGATTTGAACTCAGGTACTCCTGACTCCAGGGCCGGTGCTCCATCCACTGTGCCACCTAGCCACCCCCTTTCCTATATTTTATAGGTGAGTTACTAGAAAAAGAAAGCATGGACCCCTTTACTTAAATAAATAGGACACAGAACCTCAAAGCATTCCCTAAGTTCTCTAGAATTCGCTCCTGGTGAGAATGCCCTGCCTTCCTCTAGATGCATAATAGTCAACAGAAGGTGTGACTTGGAATGCTATTCTCATTCTATAGTTACAAATATGTTCTATTTTTTCTGCATTATAAACAGGTTTGGTAAAAGGCTTCATGTAGATTAAAAATACAATTTCTACAATGATTATTTCTCTTCTCCCACATTTGGGAAAAGAAAATTGCTTAGCCCAATAGTTACTGCAGATGGAACTGGGTTTACAGAAAGACTATAGATGAGAAGGCATAAAAATGCATCTTGATGAAGTAATCTTGGTCCAGTGATGCTACTGATGGAATTCTATTTGAATCTGAGATAAATTTTTATTAAGGAAGAGGACAAATCACTAGAGGATGTGCTGGAAAAGATGACCTGTAACATCAACTTTGTGATCCATCTCAGTAATCAAGTCTTCTCTTAGGGCCTCAGTCTCCACCTTGGGCTTCCACATATCTAACTGAAAGCAGAATTTGACTCATCATCTATAATTTCCCCCAAGAAGATAATATTTGAGATTTTGTTTGATAGTCAGTCATTAATCTTAGTCATTGGTCTGGAAATGAGAATTGGTCCAGAGGCTGAACATGGAGATACAGAGAGAAGAATTTTGGATTTTGTTTCCAATACTGACATCCTGACCCTTTAAGGACAAAATTCCATTTTCCCCCTTTTTTCCCCTGATCACTTTTCTCTAAATTACAAATTCTTCTTTTGGGTGTATATCTTCCTTTTCAATCAGAACTATGTGTGCTTAACTTCAGTGCTGAGTAGGAATGTTACATTTCCTAATTCCTTACACTTGGACACCTACCTACAATCATTATAAATGATGTTATAGTCTTAGGGATTTCAAATATAATAGTGGGTTCTTGGTATCATGTATTTAGGACTAAAAGGGACTTCAGAGGTCATCCCCTCATTTTGGAGAAGGAGAATGTGGCCATAGATTTTAAATGTTTAGCTTAAATATACTTATCTTGAAAGCATAAAGATTATAGATTAGCCATGAATTTAGAATATGAAAGGGATCTTAGAGGTCATCCAAACCAGTCCCCTCATTTGACTGATGAGGAAGAAAAATACAAATTTAATGATCAGATCAAAGTCAAGCCAATAACCATTGAGAGTGGGAATTCAAAGCAATGTCCCTTGATTACAATTCCAGCATCTTTCCACTGTAAATAAGTACCTCCTCCAATAAATGATTGGTCCTAAAACCATCTTTTATAGCTTATTTTAATAGAGAATTACATTCCCTGGGGTCCTTAGGCACCAAAAGAGAGATCTTTCCTTCTAATATGTAATATTATCACAATAATAGCCAAGAAGAACATTATGGGCTCATACTGAGAAATTTTTTAAAAGCAAATTACTGTGCTTTTTAATGGAAAATAGGTCTACTATTCTATTCAAATACTTGCAGAAACTTTATAGATATTTAAGATTTTTAAAAGCATTTATAGATATCTCAACTGAGTTTCACAATAACTCTGTGATCTCCATTTAAAGTTAAGAGAACAAGATAGATTAAATGACCTGCTCAAGGTCATACAACCCAGGCAACTAAGACAGGATTCACTTTCAGATTTCCCTGACCTCAATCATCCACTACAACACATTGCCTGTTATTTTGTTTACAAGTAATTTGGAACATGTTAATTCAAACTCATCTATTGTCATTTCTTGAATATAGCAAATACTTTAAAAGCTCTAAAAGAAAAAAAACAGATTGAGAAAATTATGAGAAAAATTATGTCCATTGTAAATGGAGTGAAACTCTTAACAAAGATGAAGTGAAAGAAAAAGAATTTGAAAAAAAAGCCATCAGGCATTGAATGGAATATAAAATCTTGACAAAATAATATAATCTTTGCCTAATAACTTGAGAATAAAAGCCTCTCATAGGCTAGTGAAAAATGACTGACACCAAGGGGTGCAGTGGTGTCAGTCATTTTTTGCACTAAACTATCATAGACTTGAGCCTGTAGTTCAACTACACAAAACACTTTTATTTGTAAATTTCAACCTGGAAATGCCCTTTATTGCCAAAAATACATCCTTCTGATCTTGTGAATTACTTGGGGTTTTTTGTTAGTCAGAGTCTGCAGACATGAAACCCAAATTGTTCTTCCAGTCTCTTTATTATTCATAAGGAAATGCAAAGCAGATGAGAAAAATGTAAATGAGATTTCTAGGGAGGTTCCAATACCAGTGTCAGTCCAGTGGTCCAGAATGACCATCCATCATTCTGGATGATGGAGCTGGAGAAAGACTTGAGTTCAAATATGACTTTATACATTAACTAGATCTAGTCTGGAGAATAGAGATATGAATTCCAGATCAGCAGACAGTTGTGGGGTATACAAGAACCCTCTTCATTCAGGTTTCTCTGTTTAAACCTTGCTAGGGTCTGAGTTAGTCCAAACTTTAGAGCATCATTATCAGGAATGACAGCTGATTCTTAAGACTCAGGAAGTATCTGCAGGTGATGTTTAGATTTACCGAAGTCCGTTCTTGTTTAAAACCCAAAAGTACAAGATTTAAGGATTTCTTTCCAAGAGGCTTAGACTTCTACTTAGTAACCATCTACTATCTACGTGTCTTGGAGTATCTATATACATTCTTTAGTGTGCCATTTTGGTAGTCTTTTTTTGCCTGTGTCTTTCATAATGAAATAAATTAAATCCTAGCCTTTTCTTTCTATTTTGCCTGTGTCTTTGTAAATAAGCTAAAAGAGATAGATACTAGGTGAGTGTAAAAGTTTAAGATCTAAAAATATCTCAATACTTTAGGGTTCATTCAAATAATGTAAAGCTGAATTGAAAATAAATTTGATAAGAATAAACCCAAAATGTTTATTTGGTTTAAAAAAAAGCAATTTTCAGTACAAGTTGGGGAGGAGGGTGAGCTCCTGACTACTTAGCAATGTTTGGGGAAAAATCTACAAATTTAGCATGAGTCAACAGTGTGATATGGTGACCAATGATGTTGCTGTGATTTTAGGCTACATTAAGAGTAGGCATTACAGTGCCCAAGATTTCTACTTCGGTCAGACCACATTTGTGGTCTGTTGTGTTCATTTCTAGATACCATCTTTTGAGAAACAAGTTGTTAAAGTGGGAGAACTCCAGAGAAGAGTTTTTAGGACAATGAAGGGCCTTAAGTTCTTATCATATAAAGATCATTGGAAGGAACTTGAGATATTTAACCTGGAAAAGAAACTTCAAAGGAACATGGTGTTCTTCAATCATTTAAAGGTTTTCTTTCACATGGAAGAATAATTACACTTGTATTCACTGGTCCCAGAGATAAGAACCAGGAATAATGGGAAAATGTTACCAAGATGTACCCTTTTTGACTTGTGTATTTCAAATAAAACTTCCTAAAAAGAGAACTATAGAAATGCTAAATAGTCTCTGAAGAGAATGGACTTCTCTTCTTCACTTTATATCCTCCAGTGATGAAGGATGATTTGTTTGTTGGGTGAATCATAGAATAGAGTGCTCTATTCAGGCATAAGTTGGAATAGGGGCTCTCAGAGGTACCTCCCTACTCTGAGATTCTATGTGAAGATTTCTCTTTTTTTTTAATCCTGTAAGGCAGCAGGGAATCCCTGAAGTACTTTCTTATTTTTCCTTTCTCCTTGCTGCAAAGAGGACCAAAAAAGTGTCATGCAAATGTGATCTGAAGGATTTAAATTAAATATAAAAAGAATTTCCTGGCAATGAATGTCATTAAATATTGACATGGATGTCTAAAAGAGGCCAGGGAATCTCGGAAGTTCTTTAAAATAAAATTGGGGGGATGGTTTATATGCAGTCTAACTGTAAGATAGAAGGTTGGACTATTTATTTAAACTCTTAAGTCTCTACCAGATCTATTTTTTCATCAAATAAGGCATTTTAAAAGAAAATGATTTTTTTAAAAAGTTTCAGAGTGAAATTAACTCCAAACAAACATAGCTTATTTTTTTAAGCTTCTAATCTATCTCTGCATTTCTGTAGTACCTAACATTGAAGGACATACTGTAGGATTTCTTTTAATAAGAACTGATAAAGGTGCCTAGATTTTCCTCCCTCTTCTAAAATAATCATTTTCTGACAATAAAAAAACACAGGAAGCAGACTTTGAAAGCTGTGGGCTCTGGGGATTCAGTACTAAGGGTTATGATTAAGCAGGGTCTGTTTCTTTACAGTCACCCTGTAAGCTAACATCCTTGATAACTGCTTACATGTCTTTGACTCTCATAAGAATGTTAGGTGAAGGTAAACAAAGCAAAGTCATCTCACATAGTCTCCTCACCGAGTAGGTTATTCCTTCAAAAATCCTTCTAGATGAAATATAGTGACTTCCACAACTAATTCTACTTACAATATGTCCATTTTACTCAGAGATATTCTATAGATGACCGATAGTATTTACAATCTACTACTGCCATCCCTATATCAAAAAGATCATAGGAAACAAAAAGGATTGATGGAATCTGTATCCCGGGATGTTAGACTTGGATGTGGCACTTAGACCAATTTATAGCTGGACAAAATGATCTTCTATCTCAAACCTCACATGCCTGGCTCTACTTGATGTTCTCCAGTGAGAGGCTGCCCCCTTACCTCTATTTTATTGGGAAGTTTTTTTCCTTAATTCAAACTTGTACCATTTTGTCTGCAATTTCTGACAAGGCAGCCAAGTGGCAGAGTGAACAGAATGATGGATCTGGAGTAAGGAACCTGAATTCAAATATGACTTTATACGTTATCTAGATATATAATTCTGAACACTACACAACGAACTAATCAGGGTGAAAAATTGTATCTCTGCATTTCTGTAGTACCTATCACTGAAGGACATACTGTAGGGTCATATTTCTGGAAGACGTACCCCCCCCACCTCTGACTGTCAAAAAAGATTTGACTATCTGGCTTACTTAACAAATTCTCGACATGGCATGATGTGAACATTCCTGTTTTCACTGTATCTGTTTTTGAAATTGGGGCTGTTCCATGGGATGTTTTGTACTTTTCAATGCAGTAGAGCATTTGTTGTAAATATGAAGTAAAATAGAAGTCATCCTTCTTCTGGTGGATGTGAAAGGACCAGATGATTGAGATAGTGAACTGGAAAAAATAAGTTTTATTTTCTCTGATTTCACAGAGAAATTATATAACACATAACATTCTATTTTGCCTTTGATTTAAGAGAGTCAAATTCTGATCAATCAATGTAAGTACCCAACTGTTGGTCATATTTGACTTTGTGGCACCAACATCATCCCTCAGAAAATCAAAATGAAAGTACTTTTTATTTTATTAGACAACTCATTGTCCCGTTGCTAAAAATCAGATTTATACTTCATCTGGATGGGTCCTGGGAATGTCCTTTAACTTAATTATCTCTTTCAATTTAATCTCCAAATTATTATTATATGTTCAGATTTTCAAGTAGCTTTGCAATCTTCTGGAGATAGATGTTCCAGAGACATCCACACCTGATTATCCTTTGTGACTCTTGTCCATAACCTGCCATAAATTTGCCGCCAGTGGTAGAGAAGAGGATGAGAAAGATCCCTGTCAACCAGGTTGGGTGGTGGATAGAGTGTTCAACCCAGATACAGGAAGACTAGAGTTCAAATCTAGCCTCAGATACTAGAAGTGTGATCCTGTTAAACAATCTCTGCCTCAGTTTCCATGTCTATAAAATCTATAAAATAATACTTAATTCCTAGGGTTGTTATAAGGATTAAATGATATATTTGTAATGTGTTCCACAAATGCTAAAGTATTAATAGTCATTATTACTATTATTATTATTAATTATTATTATTGTTACTATGATGTTTGTCATTCCTCAATTTCTTTCAACATCTTGAGGATAAAGGGTGGAACATACAAATTATGAATCAATTATCTATATATCATTCTGTCTGTGACTGGTCCATCTTCTTTTTTTAATCATATATCTCTTGGGGGAAGCTCTTTTTATTCCATTTCTTTGTAATAGTTCTTTATAAGTTTGGTGTGACAGCATGCTTAGATCGTTCATAAGCCTCTCTATTGCCCTCTGAGCAATAATCACTTTCTACGGAGATTATATGAAACATACCATGACTCAAAGCAGGAGAATAGTGGGTGTCAGAAAAAAAATGGATCTTCATTTCAGGGAAAAGTTTAGTGTCCTTAAGGGAACTCTGCAGTTTCTCTAACAACAATGCAGCCTTCTTATCAATGCTTTTAAGTCTGAAGATAATTTGTCAGAACACAAAGAAAACACATATTTTTTTGCTACTTGTAAGAAAGCATTAAGATTTCATTTGAAATCAGAATAGAACCTTTAGAGTTAACCTTTAGAGTAAGTTAACCTTTTGATTACCTTGAGAGTCCATCTCATAGGTATGATTACATGGCACTCTCATTCAAAACACAATAACCCTGTGCTGTAATTATCCCCATTTACAGATGGGGAAACTGAGGCTGAAAGAGTTAAGGGTCAAGAATTTGAATTCAATTTCCTAGACAACACTCTAGTCAATGCATCATCCAGTGACCTCCATAGACATAGAATCCAACCATGATTATTAAAACCCTCTCTTTGCTCGATTTTGCAAACTGTTTGAAAATTCTTGATAGCCTGAGACCACATTATATTTCCTCTCAGCATTGGATGTGGGCTGTTTGCTCAGGGAACAGCCCCATGACAAGCGAGAGTTAATAAGTTTTCCATGCTGTCAAAAATAATAATATTAATGTGCCATTCTGAGTTAAATTAATTTTGTTTTGTGCACCGGCCTGCCTAAACGTGAGTGACATTTAGAAATACAACCAGGCAGACATTGAGAAGAAGCCAAGAAAGTAAAGCCGAATGAGATGCAATCATCAGAGCAGAGCCACCAGCTGCAGGCATTTGTAAGGCGAGGCTGAGAGGAGAGGGTGTCATTACAGCAAACTTATGGCTTTGGGTTTAGTTCATTTCCTCCTTTTCTTTCTTTTTTTTTTTAAATTTAGAACAGACATTTCATCTTCAGGAAAAAAAAAGAAACTCAAGATGTTTGACATCCTGGCCCCCTGTTTAGAAATGAAAGCACATCTTCTTTCAAATCTCTGGCTTCAAGTGTCTTCAAACATAGATTCCCCCCCCCCCCCATGTCTGCAAGAGGTTATTGATTGGTAATAGCTTTTAAACTGATGACTGTAAAGTGGCATTTTCAATCCATAATGGGGGTGTTTATTTCATAGACTACTTCGGGGATTTTCTCCCCAAAGAAAGATAGGCGTTATATCTGTAAATACTTCAAAGAAAGAGGTTAAATATAGAAAGATAATAGCCAAGGATGACTCACTGGTCAATGGGCCAAAATGATTGGTGCAAGTGGATTGCCTCTTTCCCCTAGAGCATGAATATTCAAAAATATTATAGTCACAGATCAAATTATAATTCAACAACAGACTTGACAGTTAATATAGATACTATAAATAGGGGCTGAATAATGTCTGGATTTCCCTCAATCCTGTGAGTTTAACAAGACTCAATTAGCCATCATCTCATAGCAGTTAGTCATTGAATCATAGGTCCAGAGTTAGAAAGACCTTCCAAGGTCTCCTACTCCCTCTTCTTAAAGATGAAGCTAAAGACTAAAAAAAAGATAAATGAGTGACCTTTGTTCAAGGTAGGAGTCAGTATTTGAACCAAGGTCTAGGGCTCCTAAGTCCAAGTTCAGTTCCACCTTTTCTTCAAAAGATCACCACATTTCTTCTGTTGATGATCCCTTTTGACTTCTCATTCTAGCTCCTAGATCTCCTCTGAACATAGATCGTGAATAGTTTTCTTTCTTCATTGGGGAGAACTTAAAGATCCAGTACAAGCCTACCTTATTTTTTTTCCTTTTACCAATAAATGAGCAAACTTAACACCTACAACATACAAGACATTTCAGTACTTAGATGAGCACATTATAGGAATACTCTTTCATCTGTACAAATCACAACCTATCCTTGCCCTCTCATCTTTTTTTTTCCTTATTATACTCTTCAGGGCAGGGGTGGAAAGATCCATCTAAGATATCTCAAGTCTTCCCCTTATTCCACTGATGCAACATACAGGGAAGGCTCTATCTACAATTAAATCTTTAAATTGAAAAATTCACCTTACATATCTGGTAATGAGTTCACTGACATAATCAAAATAAGTATATACAGTGTGTCTATATACATATATATATATATATTTCATCCAATAATTTTATGTTTGTTTGAGGTTTTGCTGTTGTTTGTTTTGTTGCAGTAACACTAAAAATTTTCCTCTAAGCAAATGACACTTAAAATTCTTTTCCATGATGACTAATCACTTCTCAAATTCAGGGCTATGTCTTATCAAGTGAGATATTTGTACAATGCTTAGCTCAGTATGTGGCACATTGAAGATGCTATGTAAATGTTGATTAGCTTTCCCTTTCTTTCTCTTAAAAGGTGATTCCTTCTTGGATTAGTCAACTAATTGCTTTAAGATTGCTCTTGATTGGGGTAGCTAGGTGAGCAGTGGATAGAGCACTGGCCCTGGAGTCAGGCGTACCTGGGTTCAAATCTGACCTCAGACACTTAATAATTACCTAGCTGTGTGGCCTTGGGCAAGCCACTTAACCCCATTGCCTTGCAAAAAAAATATTGCTCTTGATTTATACCCATAGATTTTTCAGAGATTGAAACAACCTCTGGGGACATCTTCTCCAACCTTGCTTAACAAAGGAACAAATAGAAGTACAAAAAAAAAGTAAAGAGATTTATTCTAAATAATTGTTTTTGGTCTAGATTTGTGATTTTATCCATGGATAGATTTTTCTGTAAGGAAACTTCCTCTACGAAAACATATAAATACCTGTTTGGCAACTTACAGTTTCAGACAGTTACTCAGATATCAAATGCTTAAATAGGTTGCCAAGGATCGCTCATGCGACCAAAACAAGATTTGCACTTTCTTGACTATGGGACCAACTATCTAGTTGCTAAGACTCCCTCCAACTTGCCCCAATTCATCCATTTATTTTTGAGCAGATGCAGAAGCAAATGATCTAACCTTTGCTCATTTTACCGTTCTCTTTTGATTTGCTTTGTTTTTCCCATTTGAGCTACTGGTTAAATAATACAAGGCAGGTGCTGTCACTTGTAAAAGTTTTCATTAAATAGAATTCAGGAGAGTGGAAAAGGAGGTTACATCTATCCAAGTCCTCATGGTAGAGATATAAGCACTTCTAGCCTGATATATCTAAAATATATCTATACTTTATGCTAAGTTACGACTTTTGAAAACTCAGTTCTTTGGAAAAGTCAGGAAATGAACAATCCATTGTGCTGTTATTCTAAAATGCAGATTCCTCACTTAAAAGGCAAAATCCTTCATTTCTAAACATTGGGTGCCAGCTGCTTACATTTAAAGTGCTGAAGTCAGTATCTCCATCAACACATGAGATGTGGAAGGATCTGAGGGGGTGGGGAAGGGAGAGAAAAGAGATCAGTGGTCTCCCTTTTGTTTTAATAAAACTTTTTTTATTCTTCAAATTATTGGCTTCAGGTATATCATTAGTAAATGATACCATTAAAGATGGCTAAATCACCATCAACTCATTTTCAGGGAATGATTGTGCCAAAAATGCTATTTTCCCATATTCTCTTCCTTCTTCAGTCAAACCATTTGACCTATTCCTTCTCTTCTTCCTTTGCTTTGAAATTCCATACTTTCATCTTTTTGAAAACATTTCTGAAAATAATTATCATTTTAGGAAACATACTATGCCCTCTTATTTAAAGTAGAATGTAAGTTCCTTGAGGACTGGAAGTGCTTTTCATTTTGCCTTTGTATTCCCAGTGTGTAGTAAAGTACCAACCATATAGTACACAGGGGTGGGGAATCTTTAACCTGCCAGTGGCCATTTGGATATTTTTAACATCATTCACAGGCTATATTTGGTCAAACATTTAATTCACCCCTAAAAAGCTATTAGATGTATTGAATTGTGAATCCTGCCTATAGTTCCCTACCCTGATTTAGAAGATACTTAATAAATATGTTTGATTGATTATAGCTTAGGAAATTTTGAATCCCTATTGACTTATAAGTGACCCAATAGTTACAGTTCATCTCAACTTCTTTTGAACCCACTTACTATGTACCCACTAATACAATAGAGGTGGTGGCTGGGGTTACATCCAGCATCTTCAGTCGATCAAACAACAGAATTTATTAAGCTCTTTCTATGGGCTAGTCACTATTCTAGATGTTAGAAATAGAGATGAAGGTTAATAAGCTCCTGACTTCAGGTAGCTTACAATCTGTCTTTACACACGACTCTTACCTGCTCTGGGTTCTGCTCACTTCCTCTGATTCCTGTGCCGAGGCAGCACTAGCTGGGATTTGCTGAGATTCTCTCTATGATAGCCAGTATAGACAAAGTACAATTGCACTCCAAAGGGAGTAAATTGAGAAGTTCTGAAACTTTCCTTCTCAAGTCAAAGTCACAAGTGTCAGTTTGCTATTCTTTCTAGTCAACAAAATCTTGGCTAGAGGGTTTTGTTCCTTTGTTTTATATGAAATAGTGACATTATCAAAAATGAACTCTGAATTACTTTGTTATTTTAGGCACCACAATTCAGGAGTATTATTTCTAGAGCCCAAAATATTCAGGGAATGACCTTCACACTGACTCCATTGATCTTTTTATTCATATTTTTTTAAATGAAAGCATAAAATACAACTATTTTCAACCCTAAATGTAACCCTGAGATTTTCATTGTAAAAATATATTTTTGAAATATGCTCTCCCAACCAAGCCTTTCTAACATTTATCTTTTTCCTCACCTTAAGAGGTACCCTTCACATACAAAATAGCTTCATTCTCATAATCACCTCTTCCTCTTATCGATTTCCTTCTCCACAGCCTCCAGAAACTTTGCCACTGAGAGATCAAGGCTACAGATGTGATGTAGTTGAACTTGTGTCTAGACTGTCAAGTTTAAATGGTAATTTTAGAATTGTTGGTATTTTTTCCTAATTTATTGCTGATAACTAAGAATAATTACATCCCTAGACATATTTCTCTTCTTTCTGCCGGAGAGCTTTTACTCTCATAAATATGATCTCATTTGACCTCCTTAAAATCTCAGTGGGGTAGAGATGAGCAGATTGTAATCTCTTTATTGATAGAGGGGCAGTGTATCCTGGGTACTTTGAGTCAATCTGTTTCACTCAGCCAAACTCCAGGATACGAAAAAAGAAATGTGGAAGCCCGTGTTTGGATATTGTTCTGCTCCTCTGAGAAACCCTCTTACCTAAATGAACTGAACAATTTTTTATAGAAAGACCTTGAGAAAGCCATTTAGGAATTGTTGCCTATGATTGCGCTCTCCTGGAAGTGCATACAGAAAAGCATGAGCACACTTTAATCTTTCCTACGAAGTCTGCATAATTACCTAAGCAGCAGCCTGAAGAAGATTGAGGCTAGGAACCAACCTACCCCAGGGAAACAGTATTTCTATTTTTTCCTTCCTACTCTGGGCTACTTCTCTGACATTCTCTCCATTCTACATTAATAGTAATAAATTGGGATGACCAGTTGGTTAGTGAGTAGCTCTGAAAAGGGCTTAGCCAAGTCCTCATATAGTACAATCCTAACATGTCACTCCACAACTGGGGGAAAAAAAAACTACCATGGCAGGCCAAGTTGAGGGGAACCAACAGATTTCACACCCAATAATGATTTAGGGGGATGTGGACTTTAAGCATGGGAAGACTCCCCCCACCTCTGAGACATGAGAACAGCTTGTTACAAACAGCCTTGAAGACAGCTGAAGTAGGTGCCATGGAACCTTAGAGTTTAGACAAACATAAAAGATGCCAGGCCATCCCATCCATGGGCCATTGCCGGTCATCTTGACTTTGGTGTTATTGCTAGAATTCAATGACTCTGGAAGAGAGAATGAAAATGATGACTGTTTAACTCTACCTCACGTCAATCCGATCACACCCAAGTCACTCCATGATGTCATTGGTCCTCTTCAAAAATCTAAGGACAAGCAACAATTATGATATTGTACATAGAGTGAGGAGGAAACGTGGTGAGAAGGGAACACTGGTCTTAAACTGGAAGTCCTGGCTTCATATTTCAGTTCTGAAAGTAGCTATGTGATAATGGGCACATGGCTTAAATTTTTTAAGCCTTCAAAAGTCACCTAATTAAATTAAAGTTACCTAATGCAAATTAAAGAGTGGAACTGTTTTACTAGGGAAGAGAGTTCCCACCTCAAGGAAAAAACCCAGGGGTCACAAATATAAAAGTAAAGAAAATATCAGAAAATCAAGTTAACTTTTAGAAGCTCAGGGTGTATTTGGAATCATAGAAATCTAGAGGTAGAGAAATTATCTAGCCCAACCTTCTTATTTGACAGATGAAACTGAAACTTAGAGAGGTCAGGTGACTGGACTCAATGTAAAAAATTAAGTAAAGTGACAGAGTTGGAATTCGAATACTTCAAGAAGTCTTTCTGTAACTTTGCCTTACTTCTGACTCTTTTTCTTTGAAGTATAACTGTACTTGACTATTATAAAAAGATATATCTCATTTTTAAAGAGAAAATAAAATGAAATAATCTCATTTTAAGGCTGCTAGGAAAGTCTTTTATTTTAATTTTCAATTCTAGATTCTCTGCTCTCCATTCTCTCACTCAATGAGAAGGCAAGAAATAGGATATATACCTATATACATATAAATACATATATGTTTGTATGTATATTATAGACATGCAATTCCACATTAGTCATGTTGTTAAAAAAAACATGAAAAGTAAAATTTTAATAGTATGCTTGAATCTACACTCAGAGTTCATCAAACATCTCTCAGGGTCAGCCTTTCTTCATGAGTTTTTTGGAATTGTCTTGGATCATTGTCTCAATTGGTGGTGTTGTCTTTTGTAGTTATGGTATAGTATCTCTACCATTCTCCTGATTCTACTCATTAAACAACCTGCATAACCTTTCTTGTTTACCACCACTCAGCAATGGGAAATTTTTTTAATGTAATAAAATCATGGTACATCACATTTCTATAGGACTTTAAGATTTACAAAGTAATTCTCTTTCATTTTCTTATTTGATCCCTACAACAACCCCTTGAGCTAGATGATCCTACTATTTCTTTGTACAAATTCAAACCCTGAGCCTCTAAGAAGATTAAATGACTTACTCGTCGTCAAGTAGGTTGTAAATTTATATGCAGCAGAATTAGAACTCAGGTTTTCCTAACTCAAAATTCAACATTGTCCACTATGTTAACCTATTTTTTTAATCTCAAATTTTTTATCAATCAACCTTTCCCTTTGCCTCTTCTACTAAAGCCAATCATTGACTCTCCCCTCCACCTTGACATATCCTTGATAAAATTCAGTGTTCTATTACAAGGCCATGAATTTTCTGAATGACTTGGTAACATCTTCAATCCCAACAGTCATCCTGTCTTCTACCTCACCTTGAATCTTACCAGTCTCCACTATTTATATCCTAGTGTTAATTAATGTATTGGCCTCATCTCCCCTTGGTGATTACCATTCTGTAGAAACAGTCCTGTTTGAAATTGTGCTGCAATTCTTCCTCCTGTCTAATTCTCATCTCCAACGTTAATATTTAGATGCCAGTCAGTTAAAAAGCATTTATAAAAAAGCTTTTACGTGCAGATACAGAAAAGGAATCGGAAAAAAGGCAAAGCATAGCCCTTGACTTTAGGAGTTTTTAAACCAAGGTGGGGGCAGGGGATGAATTACCAATAACTATAATCAAACAAATGATGGAAAGGATAAATAGGAAATGTTCAATAAAGGGAAGGTTCCAAAATGAAGCTGGCTTAGGGCAAACTTCTTGCATAAGGTAGAATTTTAGGTAGAACTTAAGTAAAACAAGAGAAGCTAAGAGGTAGAGGTAAGGAGGGATAGTATTCCAGACTTAGGAGATGGCCAAAGAAAGTGCCTAGATGGGCGGCTAGGTGGCACAGTGGATAGAGTACCGGCCCTGGAGTCAGGAGTACCTGAGTCCAAATCCGGCCTCAGACACTTAATAATTACGTAGCTGTATGGCCTTGAACAAATTACCTAATCCCATTGCCTTAAATTTTTAAAAAATTTAACTGAAAGTGCCCAGAACTGAGACAGGGAGCATCTTGGTCAAAGAACAGCAAGGAAGCCAGTGCTACCATATCAAAGAGTATGTGAAATGAAGTAGGAACAAAGTGAAGGGCATGTAAGATAAAAGGAGTCCGTCTGTAGAAGGGAATGGAAAAGACTTAGACAGAATCACAGAAGACAGAATGGATATTTGTGGTTACATAAAATTTAAAAATTCTCTCATAAACAAAGCCAATACTGCCAAAATAAGAAGAAAGGTCATTTGGGGGAAATAAATGTTTAAGAATTTCTTTGTTAAAAGTCTCTTTTCTATAATATAAAGAGTTCTGATTCAAAGTTTGTAATGGTAAGAATCATTTCCCAAGTGCTAAATGTTCAAGGGATATTAAAAAAGCAGTTTTCAGAAGAAGGAATCCTAACTATCAATTGCCATATGAATAATGACTGATCCAAACCATGAAATACTATGAAAAATACAAATTAAAAGTCCTAATGTTCTATTTCACACCCATCAATATTGAGAAAATTGACTAAAAAAGCCAAAATGACAAATGCTGGAGGGGCTGGAGAAAAACAGGAAGATTATTAATGTACTGTTGGTGAGACTGTAAATTAGTCCACCCAACAATTTGGCATTATGCTCACCAAGCTACTGAAGTATATATGTTCTTTGACCTAGAAATACCACTACTACTCTTGTACTACTATAAAAGAAAAATAAATCAAAAAAAGGATTCAAATATACAAAAAACATTTATAGTCGCTCTTTTTTGGTGGCAAGATACATTAAACTAAAAATGTGAATTTTTGTTAACTGAAAAAAAATTTTAATATAAAAAGTAATCTGGTTGGAGATATATATAAATGAAACATATACAAGATGATTTTAAGACAAAGACAATTACAAATGGAAACGTCATGTAGAAGATAGCTCTTGAACTGAAACTTGAAAGAAATTATATATTCTGAGAGATGGAGGTAGAAAGAATATGCATTTGTTAGGCATGGGAGACAACCAATGCAAAGACCTGGTGGTAGGAGATCAAATTCCATCTATGAAGAAGAGTTTCCTCTATATCCCCATGTGAATGGTTAGAAATAAAGTACATGGGGCGGCTAGGTGGTGTAGTGGATAAAGCATCGGCCTTGGAGTCAGGAGTACCTGGGTTCAAATCCAGTCTCAGACACTTAATAATTACCTAGCTGTGTGGCCTTGGGCAAGCCACTTAACCCCATTTGCCTTGCAAAAACCTAAAAAAAAAGAAAAAGAAAGAAAGTACATTAAAAAATGGGAAGTTTAGTTAAAACTGGGCTGTAGGGAATTTTAAATGCTAAATAGAAGTGTTAATTATTCTGGAAGTAATTGAGGGACATCAATGTTTGTTGAGGAAAGGAGTGACATGCTCAGATGTGTGCTTTAGGAAAATCCTTAAGCCTCATTAGGGTTGGAAAAGGGAAAGACTGGAGGTTTTAAAATCAATGAGGAAGCTTTAATAGTGGTTCAGTGAAAGTGATAAGATCCTAGATCAGAATGGTGGCTATGTGATTTATTTCAATTTCCATATTTTCTTGTTACATTTCTTGAATTGCCATATACTTTTTGAGCTATGAAAATGAGAGTGGTTTATGACTCTTTATTCTTTCCTGTGCTCTTTTAATGGTACTCACATGAGAATAGCTATTCTTTTCAAATAGGTTTAGATAGCTTTAAGCTCTAGTATTAGTAAATAAGACTATTATATATATTTTATTGGCCCTCTATTTTAGTGCATTCATTGACTTTATTTTTAAGTGTTTTATCAATGCCCTTTTTTATTTAGAATGACTCTCACTTCCCAATGTCTCTCTCATCTCCATATAACCAATCTTTCCTAGTAACAAATAAATGTGTTCAAGCAAGATAGATTGAAACACTGAACAAGATAGAAAAGATATGGCTCATTTTGTACCTATTATTGGCAGTTCTTTGCCCACAGGCAGGAGACAGGTTTCACCATCGATTCCTCTAGAGTCCCCAATCAGTCACTGCTGAACACTTTCCCTGAATTCTTCCTATTTCTCCTTTTCCTAATTCAGTAATATTATATTACATTAATATGACGGTTTTCCCTAGATGAGTTTCTTTCTAATTTCTTAATTTTACCAAAAACTTTTAAATCAGCAAAGATCACATTTTTGTTCTTAAGATAGATAAAAGTGGGGAAAAAGTGGATAATAATAATAGCTCCTATTTATATAGTGCTTTAAAATTTAAAAAAAGAAGTTTATATACATAATCTCACTTTATCTTCATTGTAGGCCTGAGCGGTAAGTATGCTGGCATCATTCCCTGTTTATAAATGTAGAAACACAGACCCAGAACTGTTAAATGACTATTAAGGCACCTTTTTAAAAATGCAGAGGAAAAAAAATAAGTAGAACAAAAAGCACCATTGGAAAACCACAGTTTTATATACTTTAAAAGGGTAGGTGGTACAGTGAATAGAACTCAGGGGCTGAAGTCGGGAAAATTCATATTATTTGCCAGGGTTCAAACCCTATTTGTCTCAGTTTCCTCATCTATAAAATGAGTTAGAGAAGAAATGGATTCCAGGATTTTTGCCAAGAAAACCTCAAATGGAGTCATGAGTAGTCAGATATGATTAAAAAATGAATGACCATACTTTAAAAGAAAAACAGTGGATAAAGCACCAGCTCTGAAGTCAAGAGAATCTGAATTCAAATCCAACCTCAGACACTTGAAACTTACTAGCTGTGTGATCTTGGGCAAATCACTTAACACTGTTGCCCCACAAAAAAAAAAAAAACACATACACAACAGAAAACGAAGAAAAAGAAAACTACATATATAAATAGAGCTCTGTGCAGTTCTCTGCATTTTACTATGTATGTGCAAGTATCCATTTTATTTGTTGTTTGTTATGTTCAGAATAATAATAAAAATTAAAAATAATGAAAATTACAAAGAAAATGTAACTTACCCAAGGTTAAAAGATAAGTTTGGGTTTTTTTTTTTTTTGAGCTGGAAGGGACCATAGAGAGGCCTTTGAGTACAATCTTCTTATTTCACAAATGGAAAAACTGAGGCAACAGTGAAATGAAATACCTATTAGTATCTTGACAGGATTTTAATTAAGCTCTGACTGACTCCAAGTTCAGTCTCTTGTCCTCTCTGCCCCTCTTCAAGTAAGGGTACAATTATGGACATCTCTGAGTCAAAATACTAAGTAATTAGTGGCTCTGTAAGTTTCTCCATTGCTTTTTCCAGAAACCTACAGGAATCTCTTTATTTGAATAGGATTCTGCTGTGAAGAAGCCTAGACCCATCACAGAAAGGGAAAGACAATAAATGGTTCATCAGGGTGGTAGTTGAAAATGCAGTGAATTATAGTTGTGTATAGAAAGCTATAAGGGAATGAAAGGAGGGAAGGGAAGAGGATTTTCTGGTCGTCTTGCCTCATAAAAAAAAATTTGATATACTTTATGGAACAAAAAAACCTCAGTTATCTCAACAGGGTCACCCCAACTGTCAAGATGATTCCATGAAAATAAACCAAAAGACATTGTGTACCTCTGTTCAGGCTCTGTATAATGAGGATGATGGCTATCATTCCAAATCACATCATACCCATGGGAATATAGATGGATTTCTGCATCATAGTTATCCACTGGCAACCCCATTCCTATTTCAGAGACCTTTGCATTTCCTAGCAATACTCTGATTTCCTTAACAATGAACATCAGTGAACTTTCCCTTAGGCAAACCAGATGGGATCCAAATTGTTTCTGCAAAATGAACAATTTGTGAAATCTTTACAAATTGAATTCCAAATATACTTAGAAATGATTTTGACTTCCGCTGGTAACAATGCCCCAACATGAGATGCTTTTAAAGCCTACGTGGGAGATACACTAATTAGTTCTATAACCTTTAAGAAAAATGAATGAGAATAGCAGATCACTGGGCTAGCCAAAAAAAAGAGGAAAAAAGGCAGAAAATCTAAAGAAAAAAGTTATTTGCACTCGAAGCATCTTTGACAGGAAAGTTATTGGCTGTATTAGAGAACAGAAGACTGACATACCAATGTCAAGATTCAAGTCCCGCACCTGATTCATAGTGCTTGTGTTACCTTGACCAAGACACTTAACTTGTTAATATCTCCAGAAAATGTGAAAATTTTAAGTTAGAGACAAGATGTCATTCATGGAAATTAAATCCCCCACATACAATTCCATACAATTGAAATCGCAAGTCCAAAGATCTCTCAAAAATACTATGATAGATAATCCCTTATTCCAATGAGTTAGAAAATATTAGCTATTTTATGATTTAGGTAAATGAGTTTCTATAAGATGAGAAATTTGCTATAGTTCCATGAAAGGAAGCTCATATGGTAAAGTGAATAGAACACAGAACTGAAATTAGGAAGATCAGATTTCAAATCCAATCACAGATATTTAATAGCTGTTTGACCCTTGGCAAGTCACTTAATCTCTGCATGCCTCAGTTTCCTGAACTGTAAAATTTCAATAAAAATAATTACCTTTAAGGGTTCTGGTGAGGATCAAATAAAATAACAGTCCGATGCTTAGCATCAGATCCAGCAAGTACTAATAAACATTAGCTATCATCATCATCATCATCATCATCATTATTATTATTCATTTTAGTTGGCCAAAAATTAAACTCAGGTGTCTAACCTCCCTTATCTGCACCTTGATAATTGCTTCTCCAGATATTCATGCTGGAGGACAATATAGCATTGAATGTGCTTTGCATGAAAAAAACTTTGCTTTATTCTATTCAAAGTCTAACAGTATTTTTTTTTTAGTTTTTGCAAGGCAGTGGGGTTAAGCTAACTGTATTTCAAAGCAAGGATAACAGCCAGCTCGAGACACATTTTCAAATATATACATCATTGTCACTGAACAAAATACATGCTATATTTTTCTATTTGTAATAAAGGCCTTTTGCAATTTCCATAGCATTTGATTCATCAAAAACAGTGATTTTCTTGAAAATGATTCAACTGATCATCTTTCCAATTTGATGACACATGTACTTTAAAACACAATGGACCATGCCATCTTCGTTATCTTACTATTGAGTAATGCACCATATTTGCATAGCATCCTCTTGGGATGTTACAATATAAAGACATAAAATATCTGAAAAAGTAAGAATAATTTTTTATTATTATTCCAAATTTGGCAAATTATGATTCCCCTATAAAAGGAGCTAGCATATTGGTTAGAGCCTTTGATAAGTAAAGAAACTCTGTTTTAGATATTTACAATGTTATTGACTTTCTAATGAACCCAAATGGGAAGTGTTCATACTTCTATAGACATTTTCATTTTTTTAGCTTTTTTGTCTATTATTCTATTTTATCCATTTTAGTTTAATAAAAAAAGGTTTTTGCATATTTATATACATATTTCTAATTCTCCTATTACCAAAAACACACACAAACATTAGATGTCTTTTTAGTTTCTCAGATTTTTTTTTCTCTCTAAATGTTTTACCTTCCTCTTTTTCATAATGTGATATAATTTCATATTGATTATTTTTAAATTCTGAAGTTAAAACATCAAATAGTATATCAGGGAAAAGACTTTATATATGACACTCTAGATTTCTATTTTGTATAACTTGCTTTTCTTGGTTATTCCTGAATGTCCATACTTTTATAAAAAAGAAAGATCATACCACTCTCTTCTTTGCATTTTTAAATGCCTCAAAAGTTCTTTTCTTTCTTTTACTGGCTTTTCTTCTTTGTTTGTTGTTTTTTTTATTTGTTTTGGTTTTGACTGTCATCATTTTCCCTATTCATACTACACTTTTCACTGGGGAAAAAAAGAGAAAAGGAAAATATAGCCCTTGTAACAAGTAAGCTTAGTCATTCAAAACACATTATCACATTGGTTATTTCTAAAACTGTTCATCTCATTCTTCATTTTAGTCAATCCCCTCTCTGTCATCAGTGTAGTAGTATAATTTATCATGGATCCTTTGGAATCTTGATTGGTTATTATATTGATCAGACTTGAATTTTTCAACATTGAAATTGTTTCCCTTGCTCTGTTTATTTCATTTTGCATCAGTTCATAAGGATTTTCATGGGTTTCTCCAATACCAGTTTCATTTTTTTCTAGCACAATCATACTCCATGTTCATTCATAGGTTAGCCATTTCCCAGTAGTTGAGCCATTTATAATTCTTTGCTACTAAAAAAAAAAGATCTACTATAATTATTTTTAAAGAAGATGGGTCTTTTTCTTCTTTCATTGATGTCTTTGAGGTACAGGCCTAGTGACCATATTGACTATACCTATATTGTGATCGAGGAGTGTGCGCACATAAGTGATATTTGAGGCAGAGTTCCAAACCGATTCCCAGGATGACTGGATCAGTTTAAAGCCCCACTACCAATGCTTTACCATGGCTATTTCTTTAGTATAACTCTACCAACAATTAGTATTAGATAAAACATTAGAGTTGCTTTAATTTAACTATTCCAAATATTACTGATTTGAATAATATGCTCATATATTTGTTGATAGCTTGGCTTATTTCCTTAGAAAATTACCTCTTCATATCTTTTGACAGTTTATCTATGGGGAAATGATTTATAAAATTTTGAATTTGCTCCTAATATATTGTGAATAAGAAACTTTTATCAGAGATATAGATGATGGAAAGTTTTCCAATTACCTGTTTTCCCTCTCATTTTAACTATATTGGCTTTGTTTTGGTAAAAAACACAATTAAATTTTTATATATTCAAAATTATCCATTTTAATCTCTACATTTAATCTTCTCTACATAACCAATATATGGTTATGTCTAAGACATATAACCATTTAGAGTTTATCTTGGTATGTGGCATGTTTTGGCCTATATTTCAATTCCATCATACTGATTTCCTAGCAGTTTTCATAAAATATTGAGTCCTTACTCAATTGTGGCTATTTCTGACTTATATACTTCTCCATTTTGATTGTCTCAGAGAGAATCTCAGTTTATATTTTAAAATTTTCTTTCTCATCCTTACATTTTTTTCTTCCTAATAAAATGACTTGAGTTCTTTCTTGACAAATATAGCTTGCTTACATTTTTGTCCCCATAACCTTGCCAGCTGACTCCCAACTCATTCTTTTTGTGCCTCACCTTGTACTTTTATATTCATTTTAACTCACAATCTGTTACATATGACATTCTACACAATTTCTCTGCTTACTTGTTCTATTCCCTGCAGTCTCACAAAGATCTTTATGAGACTCTTCAACTATGACAATTTTCATTTTATATTAAGTATAGATCTTGGGGTGGCTAGGTGGTGCAGTGAATAGAGCACCACCCTTGGAGTCAGGAGTACCTGGGTTCAAATCAGACCTCAGACACTTAATAATCACCTAGCTGTGTGGCCTTGGGCAAGCCACTTAGCCCCATTGCCTTGAAAAATCTAAAAAAAAAAAATAGAGAGATCTCTTTTAATGAGTCTTTGTATACAATATTTTCCTGGGTTTCCTTTTTATATCCCCAGCCTTTATTCCCCATTCTTCCACTTTCATCATATCCTTTTCAAAGATTATCCTTTTATTTTTTTCAAAAATCTTTTCAACAGAGGAGTTCCTTTTCATTTAGAAGGAACACGAAATATGCTGAAATTCTGAGATGTTCTGAAACTTAAATGAAAGTATAGAAAATCACTTGTAGAAGGCCAAAAATGCCTACCACAAAAGTAGACAGTGGAGCCTGCTGACCCTGTGAAGACCCTGTTGGCAATCTCATGATGTCTTATGATAATGTGTTCTCTTCCCTACATTCAAATTTGAAGGAAATACTAAATTTCAGTTAAGGATTAGTGAAGATAAAGTTGCATTTTCCCCATCTAATTTACCTACCCCCAAGTTAAGAACTCCGGAGACATAAGGAGAATAGCTGTCTCGGCAGCCCAGTCAGAAGGAAATGCTTGTTAGACCCTCCCCCCTTTAGAGATACTTAGCCTTGATTCTGTAATGATTGGCCACTCTTTCAGCTGTGATGCAGATTAAGAGTTCTGTTTGATAAAACAATTAAGATACACCTCTTAGGACCATGCTAGCCAGGGAATTCCCTTCCTTCAAAGTCTGAGATAATTTCCTCAAAAGGCCTTTGTGTTTCTTGACATCAGTCCATTTTAAGTATAATCTATATGGTCCTCTTTGCGAACAACAATCAATAAATTTATTCAGTGTCTTCGATGTGTCTAGAATTGGGAATCTATTTCCTCATATTCTTATCTGATTTATTCCAATCTGCTACTCTCATTAGGTGAAAATGCGGTAAGCTTTTCCATTTAAAATCATATTCTTGAGTCTTTTCCCTTCTTTCTTCTCTCCTCTTCTTCCCTCCTTTCCTTTATACCCCTTAATTCCCTTTCATTCCCTTCTCTCCTCCCATGCTCCTTTCTCTTTCTACATCTTTTCCCCCCACTTCCTTCCCATTCCTTTCTTTCTCTCTTTCCTCCCATGCTGCTCTCCCTTTCTATCTATCCCTCCTTTGCCTCTACTTACTTCACTTTCCTTTCCTTCTATTCTCTTTTCTCATGCTTCTCTCCTTTTTCATCCCTCCCTTTCCTTCCTTTCTCTTCTCTCCCTTACCTTTCTATCCCTCCTTTTCTTCCCCTTCTTTCTTTTATCACATCTATTATAATCTAATAAATAAAGACAGCCATAGTCTACAACTGAGCAGTGGGAGGGAATTTCAAGGTACCAGCAATACAATTGAATTGCATCAGTAAAGTTTCTTGTTGTTTACTAAGCTCAGTGGAAGTTTAAGTCACTCAATCATAGAACTGCTGTTTCCAGTGACAGTTCAAGTTTAAAAGTGTGGAACATTTCCTTCTAGGCATCATCTGTCATAGTCTTCCATTAGTGTTCAAGAATCTTTCCAACTGAGCCCCACTAGTTTCTGATTGAAATCACAATTGTCATCATCTCCCTCGCCAATCAAGCAGATGGCCCAGGCGCTGACCCTAGGAGATCCACTCTTTCTACTATCAATTCTCTCTAAGCTATAGCATAGCCTTCTTTTTCCAGCCATTTCTAACCTGTTACTTCTAAAGCTTCCATCTTGAAATTTGCCCTTATTCCTATTATCTTTCCCATTCTTTTCTATGATATATTTTCCACTACTCTACTATACTTCTTCTCCCAGGAGTACCCTCATTCTACTACCTAAGCTTTTATTTTAATGTAATGTAACATAATACAAATTATACATTATACTTTAAATATAACATAATAATAAATAAAATAATAATAAAACAAATATTTATTAATTTCATTGTTTACTTCTAATGTTTCATTCCTTCTCAGACTGAGCATCCTTTCTTTATACATCTTCATCTTCATAATGATTCTCAGGGTTTGGTAGAAAAAGGTCCTAAGATTTAGAGCTTAGAGGAACTATAGAGATCAACCTAGTGAGGGCTATCTGCCCCATTACACAAATGAGGAAACTGAGACCCATAAAACAGTAAATGACTTTTCCAAGATCACATCTCTGTGAAGTAACAAAGCCAAGAATCAAACCCAAGTTTGCTATCTCCAAACAGTACATTTATAAAAAATGCTAAACACCAGCAAATCTTCATCTCCCCAAATTTACCATGGTCTTTTGAGGGGGAACACTATTTACCATTAGTTTTCAAAATAAAAAATTCAGAAATAAAATGAAACTGGCATTAGAGACATAACCTAGTGTTATATTTAGAATTGGAAGGGGCAGGAATTCAAATATTGACTCTTGCTGCCAATGTGACCAAATGAAGGCCATCTAACCTCTGTGGGTTTCAGGTTCCTCTCATATAAATTAAGAGAGCTGAACAAAATTAACTTTAAAATTCCTTTCAGTTCAACATCTATGATCATTACAACATTTACCCCTACTACTCATTTTACAGTTGAGGAAATTGAGACTCAAAGAGGACCACTGTAATCCTTAAATCAAATGGCAAAATATATATATATATATATATATATATATATATATATATATATATGTATATATATGAAGTGAAATTAGGAAAGGGGAGAAGGAAATCAACCTGGTCCAAGTCCAAACTATAAATAATGTCTAAACTAGTTTTAGATTTCCAAATTGTTCTTACAATAGCCCTCATCATCTAATGAGGTTGGTAGATCCCAAGGCATGTAGAATCAGGAAGATCTGAGTTCAAATTCACCCTCAAATGCTTAATAGTTTTGTGACCCTGTCACTTTCTGCCTCAGTTTCCTCATTTATAAAATGGATAATTATAAGACCTAACTCCCAGCATTGTTGAGAGAATATGAAACTATATTTATAAAGCACATTGTAAACCATAAAGAGCTATAGAAAGACTTTGTTGTTTGTTGTTGTTCAATCATTTCAGTCATGTCTGAGTCTTTGTGACCCCATTTGGAGTTTTCTCGGCAGAAACTGGTTTTCCATTTCCTTCTCCATTTCACAAATGAGGGAACTGAGACAAACAGAGTTATGTGACTTAACCAGAGGCACACAGCTAGTAGGTGTCTGATGTTAAATTTGAACTCGGGACTTTCTGACTTCACGCTCTGTATTCTTTCCACTGTGTCACCTAGGTGCCCTACAGAAAGGCTGGCTTTTGTTATTCTTATTCCAAATATCATTAGCTCTATCCCATAAAGATACAAAAAAGGTTAAGTGATTTGTCCATGATCACACGAATACTAAATTTTCAGGGCCAGTTCTCCTTAATCTAGATTCACTATTCTGTATTAAAATTTGACTTTTCAGTCTTCTTTTCTCCCTCCGTTTGACAGCTTCTCTCTAAATTTTTCCTCATGGTAGTTCCAGACCGGGGTGACCCGGTTCCCTGCAGGACTCCTACTCCCAGTCTTTGCTTCTACCTTCTTCTTATACCAAAATAAATCTGTTATGCTCCAATCTCTCAGCCACCTTTGGCATTAAACAGTTGTTTTCTAAAACTGTATTGTCTGTCTTGCTTGCTTGATAGTTGCTTATTGAGCTCTCTCTTTAGAAAACACAGGGTCGGGGCAGCTAGGTGGTGCAGTGAATAGAGTACCAGCCCTGGAGTCAGGGGGACCTGAGTTCAAATCCGACTTAATTACTTAGCTGTGTGAACTAAGGCAAGTCACTTAACCCTGTTGCCTTGCCAAAAAAAAAAAAGAAAGAAATCATAGGTCATCAATCTAGATCTGGAAGGAACCCCCAAGGACATCTAGTTCTTCATTTTACAAATAGGGAAACAAAGTCATGAAGTCTTAGTGATGAGGCCAAGATCAAGCAGGGAATAAACATGGAGAAAATCCTTAATCAAAAAGAATGGAACTTCAATGTTATAATTTTATCCACCTGCTCATGGGTAAAATGTTTTAGATATAGAATGTTCAGAGCCAAGGACTTTTCCAGAACCCCCTTCCAACCTCACTCTACATACTTCATTTACATGCTTATTGCATGCCAGGCTTGATATGAAATACTAAGGATATAAAGAGAGGTTGAAACATAGACCCTGCCCCCACCAAGCATCCATTCTAATGAGAACAGATCCTTACATTTGAAGACAGAAGATCTTCTTTTAACACTTATTACAGGGGCAGGTAGATGGTGAAGTGAATAGAGCACTGGCCCTAGAGTCAGGAGGACCTGAGTTCAAATATGACCTCAGACAATAATTACCTAGCTGTGTGACCTTGAGCAAGTCACTTAATCCTATTGCCTTGCAAAAAAATAAAAACAAAACAAAGCAAAACACATATTACTTGGATGAGTCTCTTAATTTCCCTGGGCTTCATTTTCTTCAACTGTAAAATGAGACAGATAGCACTTTCTAATGTCTGTCTCTTCCAGTCATAGATTTATGATCCATTGACTGTGGAGTGCTTATGAATGAATCACACAAATTTTATGTATGTATAAATGAGAAGTACCTAGGCTTTATGAACTTTTTGCTTTTCTATTCTTATTAACCTTATGTCAAACACATTAGCAAAACCTGCTTTTATGTGTTTTTATAATTTATTTATTTATTTATTTGTTTGTTTGTTTGTTTGTTTATTTATTTATTTATTTTAGGTTTTTGCAAGGCAAATGGGGTTAAATGGCTTGCCCAAGGCCACACAGCTAGGTAATTATTAAGTGATGGAGACCAGATTTGAACCCAGGTACTCCTGACTCCAGGGCTGGTGCTTTATCCACTGCGCTACCTAGCCGCCCCGTGTTTTTATAATTTAATAAAAGAAGAGAATTACATGTTTTAAAAAGGTCAAATTACAATATATGACAAAGATGCTAATGGGGAAAATTCACCAAATTCTAACTCATAAAACTTGAAATGCATCTTCTCATCAATATCATACCTTTTCCTTTCATGTACCAGGGATTTGGTTTTAGGCTCATATTTCAAATGTTTGTTGAATTCAATTCAACTCAGGTTTATTGGATTTCATATCTTCATAAAAGGAGTTATTCTATTATATAAAGCAAAGCCCCATTTGCCTGAGAGTTTCTGTACCTCACATATATGAATGAAAGAGCATTTCAATCACTGCTCAACTCAGGTTCCATATTTTTTAGATTTGAGACTATTTCACAGGTAACTGAAATGTTTTACTCTCCTCATCTACACTAATAGACATAAATACAAATAAAACTGATAGGTCAGAGAAATAAAATTGTTTAAAATGGGTCTCAAGATGTTTTTAAATACATCTTTTTGAAAAGTGGTCTGTGTAACAGACTAAAGTAAATATATAAATATCATTTTTTAAAATGTACAAATGGATAGAATTTCAGGTTTAATTAAAAAATAATTAGGTTAGTTAAATAATGGAGTGTTGGACCTAGAGTGAGGAAAATCTGATCTAGCCTCAGACACTTACGAGCTCTTTGATCCAGGGAAAGTCAGCTAAATTGTTTGCCTCAGTTTCTTCATCTGTTAAATGGGTATAATAGTAGCACCTAACTTCTACAATTGTATTAAGGATGAAATGGAATGATAACTACAAAGGACTTAGCACATAGTAGGTGCTTAATAAATGTTAAATATCATGATCATTGTTATCATCATCATTATTATACCTGAGGATGTTTTGAATATTTAGATGACTTTCATATTCACATAACTGTTTAATTTGTGTCTCCAATACTTAAAAGTTCCTCTCACATTCCAGTCTACCTTTCGTGTACTCTAAACTGGAGAAAATTCCACTGCGAATATCATTATTAATTTCTTTTATTAAAATAAGTTGAATCCATATGAAAAGTTCAAATTCAAAAGTCATTCACCCAAAGCCCTTTCTTCCTAGATTTAATTATAGAAACCCTTCGTAATACAAATCTGAATTCACTTTTGAAAGGTCATTAAAGGGACCCCTTCTCCATAAACACAGAGAAGATCACCAGATGGATGTCCATCAAAGAATGCTCATTTTATAGGATCACAGATTTAGATATGCAAGGGACTTTAGATCATATATTCTAACCCTTTAATTTGATCAATGTGGGACCTGAGGTCCAAAAAGATAAAATTATGTCTTTAGTGTTCTGCTTAAACAAACTCAATAAAGCTAAAATTGGAAGGGAAATAGGGAACTGATCTTATACTCTAATCCTTTAATTTGACCAATGTGGAACCTGAAGTCCAAAACCATAAAATGACTTATCATAAGGTATCACAAGTATTACCATAGCCTGCATTTGAATCCAGGTCCTTTGGTCCAATTCTAGAATTTTCTTCATTCTACTTGAATGCTTTGTGAAATAGTTCATTTTATTAATGCACCAAATCTGGCTCATGTTCCAATTTTTATGCTGCTTTTCAAAAGAGGGGGAAAAAAACCATAGCACTATCAAGACATTAATTCATTTCACATCATTCAGTTGCTACTTTTAAAATTATTCTTTGGAATTATTAAGCTGCTTTAAAACATGTACTTCTCTTCCTTTATTGAATTATAAAAATACATAAAAGCAGGTATTTCTAATGTGTTCAACATAACGCTAATAATTTGATTGACAATTCTTCATTCTAAAAGAGCAGATTAATGTCTCTGAATCTCAGTGGGAACTTTCTAACACTAAGTGGCAGCTTCTATGTAGCCATCAATGTAATTTATTAAAATAAATTATACATAAAGTTGGGAGACATCTCTAATAGCAATAAGGCCACCTCCATGAGATAATCACACCATCAGAAGCATTCATCTGTAACACATAACCCCATAGAACCTCAAAATTATAGCAACCACACCTCCAGAAATGCCTTTCTGTTATTAGTTTCCTAGAAGTCCTGACACCATCGTAGCAGCTTCGGTAAATACGTAATAAAATCTCAGCAGATCCTTAATGGTTGGTTGATTAAATGGAAAACTTCTCCAGTAGGAGAGTGGACTGACTTTGTTCTAAAAGTGATAGAAGAAAAGAAAGGCAAAATCAATGTCCCTTCTTTCAAAGAGCTCATCATGTGATGTGATTCAAAAAAATATGAAACATGGTCATAGATTAAGAGCTAGATGACAAAACTGAACCCCCCCCCAAAAAAAAATAAGTATTTGTCCAGTATCATGGGATTTTGTAGTCCTTGGCTATTGTTCCAACCCAATCCCTCTTTTCCAAATCCAATGCTTTATCTGCCACTCTCTCCCCTCAGGGAGTTTAGGTGGATGAAGAAAAATGAATACCCATGAAATAAGAGAATAATTGAAAGGATCGTTCAGTGTTCTTAAGTGTTCTGCTCAAACAACTCAACAAAGCTAAAATTGGAGGGAAATAGGAAGCTGATCATTTAAATAAAAATCACCTTGCAACAAGTTTCACTGAGAGAGATCACATACCCAGTTGATAAAATGGATAAAAAAATGTGAACAGGCAGTTTTCAGAGGAACAAATCAATAGTCATGTCAAAAAAAAACTCTAAATCACTAATAAATAGAGACATGCAAAGTAAAGCAACTTTGAGATTCTACCTCACATTCATCAGATTGGTAAAACTGACATAATAGCATGTTGATGAATTCTGGAAGGGCTGTGGGGAAAAAACTAGGCATGCTGATACGATTTTGGTGGAACTGTGAATTGGTTCAGCCATTCAGAAAGCTGGCTAAAACCTTAACCAAAAAGTCATTAAACTCTGCATAATTTTTTATCTGGACAGCTTAGAAGTGCAGTGAATAGGTGCCAGGTCTGGAGTCAGGAAGACTTTAGTTCAAATGTAGCTTCAAACACTGTGTTACCCTGGGCAAATCCACTTAACCAGGTTTGCCTCTGTCTCCTTCTCTGCAAAATAAGCTGGAGAAAGAATTACTAACCATTCCACTTTCTTTGCTAATTAAACTCTAAAGAGAGTAAAAAAGACTCATAAACGACTGAAACAATAAAACAATCCCTTGAATGAACAATATCACCATTAGGCTTATACCCCAAAGTGAATGTACAAAAGTATTTATAGAAGTTCTTTTTGGTGGTAGTAGTAAAGAAATGGAACCTGAAAGAGCACCTCTTTCTTGGGGAATGGCCGAATAAATTATGATAAATGATTGAAATGAAATAAACAGTAAAAGAGATGATGTCAGAGAAACTTGAGAAGTCTTGAATGAACTTACACAGAGTTCAATGAATAGAATCATAAGTCAGTTTATACAATTTTAACAATACCATAAAAACTAACAACTCTGAAGGCTTTATGAACTCTGATCTAGGCAATGCATGCTACTTACCTTCTGACAGAGAGGTGATGGACAAAGGATGCAGAATAAGACTTTTTTAGAATATGACCTATGCAGGAATTTGCTTTTTTTGACTGTCAAATAATTGCAAGGATTTAAAATTTTTGTTTCAGTGATATGAGAGCCAAAATCAGAAGAAAATCAAATCCATGTTTGATTGTTTTAAAATAAATTTAATTTTTTAAAGGAGAAAAAAGAGGACAGGTGATTCCAATTGGAAGGAGCTAGAAACCTACATACTTAACCTCTGCAATATTATTACTGTTAAGGGAGTCTAGGTTAAGGGTACTGACCCAGTCCTGGCATCAAAAAGAGAACAAGTCTTCAAATGTGGAATAACAGTGGGCAATGGGACTGGTTTAAGGAGGCAGATTTCTGTAGTTAGGTTAAACCTATTTGAATCAAAATTAATCTGTCATTTAAAATAGATCAGTGATCCTGAGAACCATCTAGGGTGTGAGGAGATGGTATAGTTTTGTTTCCAATATTGAAAGGGATCTAAGAGTCTATAGGAAGAAGGAAGATGATTTCACTTGACCTGCCAAGATGAGATATGATGAGAGGAACACAGGGCTGTGGACAGTCTTTTTGCCCTACTTTTGATATATAAAGCAACAAAGTGCCATTCTGTCTTTGGGAGAGTTTTTTCTGTCTCTTCTCTGGTGGACATATAAGCACATGCTTGAGTCCTTTTCTCAGGGTACAGAGGCAAGAGTTGTCTTTTGTGAAGAGAATGGTTTCTTTTCTGATGGTCAGAGCAGTGGCGGGCTTCGGAAGAGATGATCTCATTCCATACATTTTTTTTTAATTCCAGAAACCAATGTGCCTTTCTCTTTAAGGCTGTTATTATTAAGAATTCTCTCTTAACTTTCCAGAAGGCAATTCTCTATTTTTCCTGAACTAGAAATTTCCCTGAAAGTATTTTCAAGTTGCATTTTATAAAATTCCACTCCCCCAGCATCTTATAAATCACTTATTAAAAGAGCCCTAAATTTGGTTTCCTAGAGTCCAATCTCACCTCTCTTCAATCCATTCTTCATACAGCTGTCAAATCAATATGTCTCAAACACTGATCTAACCATGTTACTTTTCTACTCAAAAATCTATAGTGATTGTCTCTTGTCCCTTGGATAACCTGGCATTTAAAGTCCTCTACTTATGGCTCCTACCTATCTTTCCAGTCTTATTTCATATTGATCCCCTTCAGACACTGAATTCCAGCCAGACACTTAGCTATGTCTATGCAAGGCCTGTCATAATATGTCTGAAATGCACTTTTTCCTTTTCAGTCATTTAATAGTATCTCAGTCATGTTCTCTTCATGACCCCATTTGGAGTTTTCTTGTTAAAGATACTGAAATGGCTTGCCATTTCATAATCTAGCTCATTTTATAGATGAGGAAACTGAGGTAAATAGGATTTAAGTCACTTGCCCAAGGTCTCACACAGCTTCTAAGTGTCTGGACCCAGATTTGAGATGAGTTTTCCAAACTTCATGTCCAACCTTCTATCTACTCTGCCACCTATCAACAATAACAAAAACTTAAGCTCTTTCTCAGTTGTGAGCATGCTTATGAATCACTTTGTATAAACTCTCGAGTTACTTATCTTTGCACAAGTTGTATCTCCCCCACTCCCATCCCCACCTGTTTATTAATTGTAAGTTCCTTGAGAGTATTCCATTTTTGTCTTTTTCTCCCCAAGACCTAGCAGAGTGCTTTTTTTATTCCATTCAATAGGTCTGTTACCTTCTTTACTTCTCTCTTTTTTAAAATTAATTTATTTATATTCATCCATCTGTACATGTATATTTTTAATTTACAAAATTTCCTTCCACCCTTCCTTCCCACCCTCCTTCCCTCCATGGCATTAGCATTGTACATACATATTTTAATAAACATTAGTCATTTTCAGTATGAGGAATTAGGATGAAAGGAAAGAGATGATTTTTATAAAGTGTGTTCACCAGGTTCTGAAGGGTTGGTTATCTGAGTGTGTAGGTGTATTATTTTGTTTTGTTTTTCTTCCTCTGGATGGGAAGTTCTTTTAATGTATTTAGTAAACACAATCAATTGAAAAATGCTGGCCAGAAAGGGGGAATCAGTCACACTTTCCTGCAATATAACAGAGATACGGCAGGCTCGGGGAGGGAGTATGAGTATGATATGATGTCCAGAATTCTAGTCTTGTAGTCCAGAGATGACGGAGATGCAGGCTCCAGTTCTGCCTGTGTATCTTGAGCATGTGATTAATCTCTTTTAGCCTCAGGTTCCTCAACTACAAAACGAATGGGTTTTATCAAATTACCTTTAATGTCCTTTTAAGTTCTAAATCTACAATCCTTAGAGCAAAGGCTTAAAGGTGGGAATGATAGTAAAGAGAATGACCTTTCTAAAGCAGAGAAGGGAACAGAATGAATTCATCAACTAGGTTCCATTTGACAATTAACAAGTGAATTTTGAAAATCTATTTAGTGACTAAAAATGCAAATGACGAATTCTAAAGGGACTAGGGGGACATAAGCACACTAATGACCTATGTAGTTATGGATTGATCTCATTGTAGATGATTTGGAGCTACACTAATTAAAAGATCATTAAAGTGTATAGACTCTTTGACCTAGTCATACCATCAATAATCATATACTCAGTCAATGCTGAAGATAGAAGGAAAAGTCATTCATATACAAACATACATATGGGTGCATATGTTGACAAGTTCCATGAGTTAATTAAATTGAATATATGTTAACCTTTGGAGTTCATCCTAATAAGGGGCAAATGTTAACCTCCTGGGTTTAGCCTTAAGAAAGAACAAAACAGCTAGGTGGCACAGTGGATAAAGCACCGGCCCTGGAGTCAGGAGTACCTGGGTTCAAATCCAGTCTCAGTCACTTAATGATTACCTAGCTGTGTGGCCTTAGGCAAGCCACTTAACCCCATCTGCCTTGAAAAAAAAGACCAAAACAGAATTAGGTTAGCATACAAATTTATTAATATTTCTCTACATTCACTGTTTTTGCAGATGTTCATGGCAGGGGGCAGTAAGAAAACTAGACCCCCAAAATGGTGTCTTGGAGAGTTGAAAATCTACTTTCTACCTTTGTCCATCAAAGGAGTAGCTCTCAACTTTGAATGGGACTGCATATCTCACACACTCCTCCTAAGGGGTATCTCTAGGAGGACATGCCAGGAGGAATGGATCCTTCCAAACTCAAAATCTTTGTGTCTAATCAGTCATGCTAAGACAAACAAAGCAATATGAAATTTTCCATTCCAGGATGTCAGTCCAGGAATCATTAATGGAGATTAGAGTATGTACACACATACACACATACACACACACACACACACACACACACCTCTAATGTATATGCCACATTGCCTCTGGTATATGAATATAATGTAAAATGGTAACCCTACTGTTGAGTCATTATTGCCAAAAAATTGCCATACTGACAATTAGTCCAACTAGAGACAGCTTACTTTACTATTGCCATAAAAATATCATATTGATGCTCTTCCCTACCAAAGTATCTCAATTACATGGGAAGGACCTACATCTAAAGGACCAGGGTCTCCCACTGTACTCAAACCAACACAAGATGTACTGTCCTATACTATCAGGCCATTGGAGCAATCGGTTCTGAAAGAGGCAGTAAGAAGGATGTCATTACACAACATTCCCCTCTTTTTAATCAACATAATGTGCATGTCGTGTCATCATTCACTTGATGCCACAGTCTTCTTCGATTACAAAGGACAGTAGTCAATGAATCAAAATGGCAACATCCTAAAAAATGGCGAGTATAAAAAAATTCAGAGAAATTTGGGAAGTCTTGTGTGCACTGATGCAGACTGAGCAGAACCAGGAAAACACCACACACCATGTCTTCAATAAGGCAAAGAAAATAGCCATCAAAAACCTAAAGCGGTGATCAAGAGATGCAAAATTTAATTTTAGAGAACCCACCTTTGAATCCTAACTCTGTCACCTACAATAGCCTCTCACTATTTCAGTTGGCTCATCTATAAAATAAAGGGATTAGATTAGAGGAATCCAAATCTAAATGAAAAATCCTATCATAGTTTCAGAGGACTCAGACCTTGAATCTCTTACCAAAGAAGGTGATGAACTATGAGTATAAAATGAAGCATACTTTTTTTTCAAATTTGGCTAATGTGATGATTTATTTTACTTAGCTGCACCGATTTATTTCAATAAAGGATTCTATTTGGGGGCAATGAAGTCATTTCAAAGTAAAATTATTTGGTTTTTATTTTTTTAACAAGAATATTTTTTAAAGTAGCCTGTCTAATTGAAGTAGTAATCAATAGGATTCTCTTAAGGTATTCTTGAGAAGAGTGTGATGGACAGCTATTTTATAATGATTATACTGATGTAGTTCTGTCAAAGAGATTTAATATGCTTAACATAGATAGGTCAGCAAGGAGGATGCTATAATAATTGAAACTGTAGAAGCATTGATCCAACCTGTCAATGCTACAAAGAAATTACAGCAGGGCTTTGAAAAGGGCACTAGGCTTTATAAAAGGTTGGTACATTGGTCAGAGTAAAATCCAAAGAGAGGTGAAGTTTTAGAAATATTTCAGAAATGAAAAATCATAAAGAATTTATTATTTAGCCTTGTAGCAGTTTTAAAACACCACTTCAGAACAGATTTTAATGGGTGTTTGGTAGCATGCCTTCAGAAAGGCTAAATCTTTTGAGTATGTTGAATTTTCAGAATACTTGGAGGTCTTGGCCCATGATGTGAGATAAAGTTGATTATTTTATAAATTTCACTTGAGTCAAATGAAGCCTGTCAAGGTTGCACAAAGGAAGAAGTCTATGATCTTTACCTATAAGTGAAAGTGTGATTAGAAAGATCAAGTATGGCCAGCAATTCTTTTGCAGACGAAAAAGAAAGAAGGTTCTTTGACTTTTTTTTATTAGTAGCCAGCCTTTCACTATTTGCCCTTCAGCTTCTTAAACTTGTAATTTAGTCAAGACTTTGTTTAAAAAAATAACTGAACCTTTTGAAGAAAGATTGGAGGAAAGAAAGAAAATTCAGAGAGAATTTTGTTTATTTCGGTTTCAAATCAAAATTTGAGAAACTATAAATTATGATTTCCTAGAATGATGAATGAAATTGTTAGTCTCTCATTATTTCCAAAAAAAATTTTTAGCAATGCCAATCTACAGTGATAGAAGTTCCTCACCAAAGCTTCTCTATACAAATGAAATCATAGAGAGGGAGAGGGGAGGGAGAGAGAGAATCAGAGAGAGACAGAAACAGAGAAAAAGAGAGAGAAAGAGAATGGATAAAAAAATATGAAGAGAGAGGGATGGATGGTCAGATATGGAGAGAAGACTAGATGGAAGGGAAGGAGCAGATAAAGAATGAAAGGAGGAAAAGAAAAAAGCACAGAGAGAAAAAGAGAGCATGCATAAATAGCATTCCTCCAAAATGATTCCTACAATAAATAGGTAGACATGTGCAACTAACTGAAATCACATTATTAAATTCCTGTATACTAAGGAAAAACACAAGAGAAAACCTTGAATTGAAAACTAAATATCTTTCTGTCCCAAGAAGCAAAAGTTAGGACCTCTACTTAGAAATAGTATTTAAAAAATGTATAAAGTTAGAAACTTTATTAAGAAAGAGGGGAAAAAAGTCATCAGATGATTCATACTACTGAAAATTTCTTGGAGTCAAGACTCAAAAGGAGAAAAAATAAATGATTTCATCTTCTGCCACATTTGACTTGGTTACAAAACAAGCAAAATGCTTGTGATTCAGTGTTGGAAAGGTGATTTCAGATGTTAGAGAATACAAAGCAGCCTCCAGTGTCTGTTCCAGGATCTTAGGTTGGGCAGCTGCCAAGCCGAGCCTCCCTGCAACATGATGACAAAGACCTTGGAACAAAATAACCCTGATTCTTTTTGCTCTTCAGCTGCTTCAAATTCTTCCATTGTCTTCAGCATGAGAAACTGGCCTGAGTTTGAAAACACTCAAAGCCAATCAAGGAAGAATATAGAAAAGGGGTAAAGATGCTTTCTTCAATATGGGGAAATCTCAATTTTTCAGAAGTCTTGATCAGTGACAGAAATGAAAAAAAGCCAGAAGTGTTTGTTGTAATGGAGAGCAGAGGGAGAGTTGAGGCTTGGCTGCCTCTTCCAGTTTGGAGAATTAGGCAATAGGATCTCATTTTGTACTGGCAACCAAAATAGTGGAGGCAGTTTTATTTACATTAAGAAAGACAGAGCTTAGGGGCGGCTAGGTGGCACAGTGGATGAAGCACCAGCCCTGGAGTCAGGAGTCCCTGGGTTCAAATCCGGTCTCAGACACTTAATAATTACCTAGCTGTGTGGCCTTGGGCAAGCCACTTAACCCCATTGCCTAGCAAAAAACCTAAAAAAATAAAAAAGACAGATTTTGGGGGGCAAGACTGATTCTACTCAGTCTTGTGTTGTCTTCTTTTAAATTAGAGAACATCCAAGGCAGAGCAATCTGGAATGATGAAGGATATCAAGTTAATCTCATTTTAAGATTTTTTAATAGTAATAGGGATTTGAGACCTGGAAAAGAGAAGACTCAGGGAGGATCTGATGGCTGGCTATCTTTAAGCTTTAGCCAGGAGATCATAATAGTTTTTTTTTTTCTAAACTAATTTCAGTCCTAAATTCTTTTCCTCTTTCTACTTCTCCCCCACCCATTGAGAAATCTAGAAATACAGTGCCCATTATATGTACTTTATGTGTGTTTGTGTGTGTATATATATATATATACATATATATATATATACACTATGTATACTTATAGAAATAGTTATTTACCATCATTCCATCATTTCAGTTGTCTGACATTTTGACTCAGTTTCATGGCAAAGATATTGGAGTCGTTTCCCATTTTTCTTTTCCAACTCATTTTTATATTTGAGGAAACTGAGCCAGGGTTAAGTGGTGCCACACTAGGAAGTGTCTGCAACTGGATTTGAACTCAGAAAGCTGAGTCTTCCTGATTCCAGACCCTGCACTCTTTCCACTGCAACACCTAGTTGCCCCTTGTAGCAGTGGATAGGGCACTGGCCCTGGAGCCAGGAGGATGGGAGTTTGAATCCCACCTCAGATACTGTGTGACCTTGGGCAAGTCACTTAACCCTGACTGACGCACATCCAGAGCCATCCCTAGGCATCCTGATTCATATCTGGCCACTGATTTAGATGGTTCTGGAGAAAAAAAGTGTGACTGATGATTTAGCACAGCCCTTCCCCCCCACACACACACTCAAATCCAAATCATGTGCTTGTCATGGCAATATTTGATGTCATGGTCTTCATTGAGATCAAAAGGCAAACATCAAACACATCTAACTTTGTAATATGTTATATGATCCAGAGGACAGAATGTTAGGCTTGAAGTCAGTAAAGATCAAATATACATCTGAGTTTTTGATATATTATGTGATCTCAGGGTTAAAATGTTAGGCTTTAAGAGGGGTATGTTTGAATCTCACTTTGTAAGCACTACCATATATAAATTGTAGTATTTTTTAAAATATTTAAATTTAATTTAAATTTTAAATATTTAATATTTTTAAAATATTATTTTGTGTTTCTTATTGAGTCTTTTCAGTTGGATCCAACTAACTATGACTGCATTGGAAATTTTCTAGGCAAAAATACTAGTGATTTGACATTTCCTTCTCCAGCTTATTTTTACAGATGAAAAAACAAAATAAACAGGGTTAAGTGACTTACCCAAGGATCACAAAGCTAGTAAGTGTCTGAGGCTAGATTTGAACTGATGAGTCTTCCTCATTCCAAGCCTAGTCTAGTGCTCTATACACTAAGCCACCCAAGCTCTCCCAGAAATACATATATCATATGTATAACTTTTAAATGCTATGATTATATTATGAAGAATCTTTGCTCCTTGACATGTTGTCTGCACAGATTCAGGACCCTGGAAAGATATTTTTTTATAGACTTAGATCCCTTTTCTCAACTCTATCCCTCTTGGGGCTTCTTTTGCTATCCTCCCTTTTTTGAGAGCCTTTCAACCCTAAAGACATAAGAAAATACAATAGATTCATTCTTGAGACTAAATTGCAGTCTTACCTTTTATATTCACATTTATATTAATCTCAGGAACATGTAAATATGGATGGATGGATGGATGGATGGATGGATGGATGGATGGATGGATGGATGCATGGCTAAATGAATAGGATTTATTAAGACCTTCTATATGTAATGAACACAAATAGAAAAAAACAGTTTAAAAGCTCAAGAATCTCATGTGCTTGATAGGGAGAGATAGCATAAATAAACTGTTGCAGCCTTAAATTAAATGGAAAGGTTCAGTGGTCTTCAAAGTAGCAAAGCATCTTCTCAATTGTCCTTTGCAATGGAAAAAACCTATCTGTTTTGGATATTGGTACTTGAGTAATTCAAAGGTTTTCTTTTTTATGCCTTTCTCTTTAAGAAGCAATTATTAATGGTGTTCAAGAAAGGGGGAAAAAACCAGTACCTTCCTACCCTTTTCTTTAGAAATCACAGGGGAATGGCCCCTAGGTTAGTCATCCTATTTTTTCTGAAATGATGACTGGAGCTAAATGTTTCTACAATGGTAGGGAAAATGCCAAAAAAAAACCAGACCATTTAGAAGCCTTCTAGAAAGTTGAGCTCCATTTTTTCCCTTGTTTAAAGCAGTTGTGGTCCCCCAAATTAGTGTAGAATTAGATTATGGACCTTAAGTAGAACTGTCATCTGAAAGAATGGTAGTAACTGAAATGCCTAATTGAAATGGTTAGTGCAACCTGATTCCACTGTGCTGAAGCAGCTTTGGAAGGTCCCCAGAGGGGCTATTGTGGAGAGAAGATAAAAGACGGTCAAGATAACCCTCCTGCTAATGAGCATTTTTGAACAGCAATTTTGTTCATTTACATTTCTCTTGTCTCTGAAAGTTCAAATGTATTTGTCTGTGCTTTGTATTAATTTTCTGTTATATTGATTATAATGTTATATTTTCAGAAACAGTGAAAAGTAATTTATTCCACTTAGATTCTCTTGATATGAACATTAATTCCCAAGAATAAATAGACATTTAAGGTAAAATTTAGCAAATTAAACTCACTGATCTATCCTTCTCATCTGAGGGAATATAGACCTGTATGGATAAAAAATGGGACATTTATTCAAAATTCATTTATATTTGGGTGAATCACTGTACCCCTCTGGGTCTCAGTTTCTTCATCTGTAAAATGAAATGGTTGGACTAGATGATCTCTAAGGAATACTTCCAACTCAAAGTCCATAGGAGACTTCCATCAGAATGTAAGCTTCTTAAGGACAGGCAACTATTCTCAAAACTTAGAGAAAAATGGAAAGAGGAGTTTAGATAAGGGTTAAAAATAGTTTCTGAGCCTGCAAATATATAGAATTCTAGAGGCACATATTTCAAGATAGGATTTTTGAAGGCATCTAGTAGAACCCCTTTGATTTACAGTTGAAGCAACTCAGAGCAGGAGAAGTTGCATGATTTTCCTAAATTGGCAGAGCTAGGATTTGAACCCAGTCCCTCTGAGCATACAAGAAAATAAATGTTTTTCATTTTTAAGAATAAATTAAAATTTAAATTATATAGTATCACAGGATCTATACCTCCCTTCTTCTCCCCCAGCCTGTATTCACCTGTATCCTTCAGGGTTTATTTCTTTCTGTCTCCTCCCCTCACTTGCACCATTGAAATTTAGCTTATCTTGCATCTTTTTTTCCCAGAGGCCAAGATATCATGAAAAACAAACCTGTACTAATTAAGGAGGCTATAAGACTTCCCTAAGCTCTGATATGAAATACTGTCTTTTTTTATGGGAATGAAAAAAATTATCCAGCTTTCTATCCTAATGTAGTGTTTGTCACCCCATGCTAGGGCTAAACTACTATAATCTAAGGCGGATGCAAAATTTTAAGAACACTTAGATTCTAAGTTTTCTTTACTGAGCTCAGACCAGCCTTATTGAAAAGGAAACCCATTAAACATTTTCTTTTAAGAGCAGAGAAAACTAGACCTCTTGGGGGTTTTTTGGCTATTAAAAAGCTGTTGCAAAGATGTCAACAAAGGAGTCAATTAGGTGGAAAAGGTCATGTCACAAAAAAATTTCTCACCTGTGGTTAACTAGCAATTCAAATAATCTCCCCTCAAATAACCTAGATTTGATTATAACACACTAGTTTCTTGCTGACCTGAAAGAAGTAATATGGTTCTTCAAATGAGGAGCTTTCATTTGGATATTTTAATAAAAGCTAGGAAAATCAGAATGACCGACTTAAAAATTGCACAATGAATCAGCAAGTCAATGCTGAGAACAATGTACCTATAGGAACCTAAGGAAGCCAGGGCTAGATTTAAATAAAGTCTGGCTTTCCAAGTCTCATATCAGGAATATGTACATAGAGGCAAGGAGAATGATGTACAATCTTGGACTCCAATGAAGTCTTTCACTCTTCTTCACTCTTTTCCCCTTAGGGCTGATATGACTATGATGATAATAATATTCAAAGTCAGCCAGAGTTTATTCAGTATATATTGGAGCTCCCTTTGTTAATCCCCATATAAACCCACAGTTGGCTAACATCTGTGGAGCATCCAGAACGAGTTGGTTAGTTGTACTGAACTAGTTGACTTTGAATTCAGCTCTGTTTGAAATCCCCATATCTAATTATCATGGTAATTTACATACATCTCTCCCTCCTTTGGAATACAAATTCATAGTTATGGAAAATAATTAAGATGTTAACACCAGGAGCAGCTAGGGGGGGTGCAGTGTTAGAGCACTGATCCCAGAGTCAGGAGGACCTGAGTTCAAATGTGATCTCAGACACTTAATAATTACTCAGCTGTGTGACTTTGGGCAAATCACTTAACCTTACTCTGTTGTAAAAAAAAAAAAATGCTAACACCAGTTTACTATCTTCCTAATGATCTTTCTCAAGGAACAAACTAAATATAGAATAAGGAAGGAATTTTTTATGTTTCTATTGGCATCTTTTATCAGTTCCATTTAGATAGATAGATAGATAGGTAGATAGATAGATAGATAGATAGATATATAGATAAATAGATAGATAGATATCACTCCCATACCCAGAGAGCTATCCTTTGTAAGAAATAATAAAAAAGAAAGAGGAGGGGAAAAAATTCAGCAAAATTACATATAAACCCGTGCTGATAATATTTTAATCAATCAACAAGGTAATTATTAAATAACTTGCTACATGTCAGAGATGCAAAGAAAAAAATAAATTTCTTGCCTTTAAGAAGCATACATTCTAAAATGAATAGGGTGGAATTTCGCTCCAGAATAAACATTTAGCACATTGTCATACCTTTTACTATTCTTATGTAGCTGAATGAAAATCCTATCTATATTGAACCACAGGGTACTTACTTAAAAAGCAATTACAGAAAGTGAAACTTTCACACCAATTATACCGAAATCAAAACTGATAGATATCCTTGCTCCAAAAAGTTCTTTTTTAAATATGAGTATAATTATTTTAACCTCAAAATCAACACTTCAGAAATGCCTAAGTACCATCATATTTAGAATAGGGGGATCAATCTTAGAGTTTACAGCACCAGAATCATTTCAAAATATCCTTTTTGGTTTGAAAATAAGGCTGGCTAAGTGAATAATTTCATTTGAGATGGTGAGAAATCCTTTGTATCACATTATGATAGATTTTTAGAGATTTAACAGGAAAGCTCATCTTTATTTTTAAAAAAAATTTAACAGTGAAAAGAAATAATGATGTTTAGGGAATGTGGAGAGGGGGTGAAGAGGGTGTTGGGAGCAGGAGTCCAAAATGATTGGTGTAATCTGGCATTCACTGAAAAGAATGGAAAGAACCAAAATTGATTTCTTTATCCAAAACCTTTCTCACAATTTTGCTCCAGGTATTTGAAATAGAATTCTGTTCATCAATAAATGCAATATTAAATGGTAGCCATCTCTAAGGAGACAGAAGAGAAAGAAAAAAAAATTTACAAGTTAACTTGATTATATATGTAAAAGGAAGAACAAGTTATACAGAGTAGATTTGCAATTTCACATTTATTCATCTTTTTCATTATACTGTGTTATGAAATGCTTATTTTATTCATAAATTTAAAATAAAATTAATTTTAAAATAAATGCAATCTAATGCATGCATATTGACCCTTTTCTATAAATTACAAGCCCAGAGTGCAATGGAAAGGGTGGATTTACAGAGAATGGAACTGAGTTCAAATCTCATGTCTTCCAATTCAGCTGTGTGACATTGGGAAGATCATTTCACTTTGTGGAACCCAGGTTTCCTCATCTATAAAATGAATGGGATGAACTATATAGTCTCTGAAATCCCTTTCAACTCTAAGAATGTGATCCAGAATGGTTGAAATCAAAGGCATGCTAGTAACTGTTTCACAACCAAGTTTTGGGGAGTAGGGGATAAAGGGTGGGGAGAAGGGAATATATGTACAGTGTAATTTTAGGTTTAATGTATATTCATCACATTCTTCTCCATCACCTTCTTAAATCTAGATAATCAACAAAACAATTAAGCCCCGATTTGTAGCATTTGCTAATTTCATGATGTAAACGCTCACAATGAAAATTTAACAATTGTATGAGCTGTTTCCAGCACATTCCAACTAAAGTCCAAACATTAGCAAGTTGATCCTGTTATAAAATTAAAAACTAAGCATGCTGAGCTTTTTGAGCCAGAAGAATTGCAAGGTTATCCAAAGAATTCTATGGTACTTTTCATTCTTTAAATACCATCATGATCTCATTTTTTACACTGTTGACTTCAAATTTTGTGTTAATGATTTCTTCCAGTATGGAAGGAGTGTATGAGCTCCCTCTGCTGAGACAGATTATAACCAGTCAAAAACTTCCTCATTAAGAGAATTATCTGAGACCAAATGAGTTACTGATAAAGAAAAGTTCATGAACCCAGGGGTCTTCGTGATCCAAGTGTAGCCTAAATATCCGCCTTATTAATTAATATTAGAAATAAAAATAATTTGACAAAAAATGAAATGTACTGAAATTAGTGGTTTCAGATTTGGTTCCCTAAGATGTCATGGATTTTGCTCGACATGATCCTTGTTCTCAAGTGGTTTATAAATGATATTTACAAAACACATTCCTGCTCATTTGTTTGTTTAAAAATAACAAATCTGCTTTTGTTTGTTTTTACAGCAAGAAAAATTGGGTGATATCTGTTTCTCCCTCCGATATGTACCTACTGCTGGCAAGCTAACTGTCGTCATTCTAGAGGCAAAGAATCTGAAGAAGATGGATGTGGGCGGCTTATCAGGTGAGTATACAATATCTGTCAATAATGGAAATGGTAATTTGCCCGTGACCCCAGCGCATGCTATTTGTGTTTAGTCTGCATTACTGTGAGGCATATATTTTTATTCATCTTTTGGTAGGTTATGTTTTGAGGTGTTTAGAAGTGAAGGGTACAGAGAAGAAGAGGGGGAATTTATTCATGCTGAATAAATTATCTTTTAATTAAGACCTGATGGATAAGTATATATGTATACACATACCCATACATAGTTAAAATCTTTGCCTCCTGACTGAATCAGGACATAGAAGGAATGGGAACCAGGAAACCTCTGCTGACAATGGATTGTCAAACTAATATATTTATTTACTGCTACCTAAAGATAAATCCATAAAGGAAAAAGGAGCTAACTGATTACATTTTCTACGCAATCCAATCTGTTACTGCTGAGGCAAACTGTGTGTCACTGCATAGCTGGGAGAGCTGTACCTCATCTTGGAAATAGGACTTTTACAAACAAACACTCTCTACTCCATTTCTCCCCTCCCCATACTTTTCCATATGGTTTGAGTTAGAGAAGCACCATGGTATAGTGGCTGGAAGACTAGCCATAGAGTCAAGAAGATGTAGATTCAAGTCCTGCCCTTTATACCTATGGGTTATGCAACCATGGGGAAGTCACTAAACCACTCTTTTTTTTTTTGTTTATTTGTTTGTTTAGTCATTTTTAATTTGGCTCTTAGTGATCCCTTTTAGGGTTTTCTTGGCAAAGGTCTAGAGAAGTTTGCCATTTTCTTCTCCAGATTATTTTACATTGAAGAAACTGAGGCAAACTGAGTTAACTGACTTTCCCAGGGTTATACAACTATTGTGTTTTGATAACTCATTTGAACGCAGGTCTTTCTGACTTCAGGATCAGCACTCGATCCCCTTTACCACCTAGCTTCCTCAAACCACTCTTACCCTCTTACAACTCTCCTAGTCTGTGTGTATGCTCGTGGTAGACAGTAATTACGTTCTTAATAATTGATTAACTACCTAACACACTATAGAAGGGTTGCCATCTACATTCAGTGGGAAAGAATTTCTTTTGGTGTGATTAAATTAAGTGGATTTCAAACTTTCAAACAAATCATGATCTACTCGTTTTGTTCATGACCCGGTTATGGTCCTTTCTTCCACATACATATAAAGGTGGAATAGGCTTATGATTATAATTCATTGTAAATAGAAGCAGTTTGACATTTTGTAAGCAAACTCAAGTTAACCGTAAAAGGCTATGAGAGTAGAACTTGAAGAGTACACAATCAGAGATATAGCTGCTACAACATGCTGACACAGAGCATCCTTTTACTGGTCCATTAACTTACCAACTAGTGCGTCCGATTCTCCCTTCAGCTCACACTGCTCCCCAGATATGGGCCCACTACGTTTGCGGGCAACATGAATTCCTTCAAGTAACCACAACTTGTTTGGCATCTCACTGCTTCAGTGTCCCCAAGAGTAATTTAGAAGCAGAGTCTACAGCTCCCTCTAAGAATATAAAGGAGTATTTAATGAACCCAGATGTGAGAGATGCAGAGATGTTTGTCTTCACAAGAGTAGTTCATTCCCAGGGTACTATTTGATATTCAGAAGTAGTGTCTTTAGACTGGTTTTTTTTTGATGCCTCGCTCTTCCTGCCACTTCTCGCCAGCTGTCAGGTCCTGCCAATTGTTTTGTTGCCGCTGTTGTTGTTCAGTCATTTCAGTCATGTCCAACTCTTCATGACCCCATTTGGGTCTTTCTTGACAAGGATACTGGAATATTCCTTCCCTAGCTCAGGAAGAACCTGAGACAGAGACTAAGTGACTTGCCCAGGATCACACAGCTATTGTCTGAGGTCTAATATAAACTCATGAATATGAGATTTTCTGATTCCAAGCCCAGTGTTCTATCTACCACCTAGCTGATATTAATTTGTTGTTGTTGCTGTTGCAATATTTCTTAAACTTATCCCTTCCTTTCTTACATAGGTAAGTTTAGAGTGCCTACCCCAGATATTTAGACTACTTGTGCCTGACCTGTAGTAGAGCATTCCAAGCTCAGTTTGGTCTGATCAGTCCACACTTGGACACACCGCTATTTGTCTCAAACATAGTAATGTTGTTTTGGTCTTCTTTGATAACCAAGCACAAGAACCAACCAACCATTTTTCAGCACAATCCAAGCATAAGACTTTATCAGCTTATGCCTAGATGATACTAGGCAAATCTTCTGCTTTGAATCTCTCATTCTTCCAATGCATCTATTAGTACCACCGTTTTTATTTCTAATTTCTTTGAAGTAGGGCATTCTCGAGAGGGGAAGCTTCTACCAATTTAGGTAGAAACTCTCTGCAAATAAATGTAGGAGTCTCAATTTATCTCCTCAGTGGATAGAGGACTTAACTGCATTCAGGAATATTTTGAGTTCAAATTCAGCCTCAAACACTTACTAACTGTATGACTGTAGGCAATTCACTTGGTCTCTGTCTCAGTTTTTTCAACTATAAAATGAGGCTCATGGGATTATCGTGAGGCTCAAATAAAATGAGATTTTAAGCTGTAAACTGTTTAACATTGCCTAACATCACACTACTGGATGATCTTTATTCCTCTTATTCTGAGTAATTCTTGTGGATGTCCTGTAAATCTTTCATAGATGATGAACTCAAAATATAAGGGTCATTCTTCTAATTCTCTCAACAATGAATATCAGGGCAGCACATAAATGATCCATCAATTGATTCTTTACTCTCATCATAATGATGGCAATCTTGTTTTCTGGCATACACCTCTCTGATGACATCCTTAAAAAAACTAAAATTTCCAACTATTCTGGAAGCAGAAGAGAGGAAACTTTCATTGGATATATTAATACAAGGAAGAAAGAAAAGGAAACAAGTACTTATTATGTGCCAGAAATTATACTAGATGCTTCACAGACATTATTACATTTATGCTTAGGCTTTCCTGTCATTTTGTTAATTCAGACCTTCATGATATTGATTTCTAAATGAATATGGAGTTTTTTCTCTATAATTCCATACTAATATAATTAGAACATACATACTTCCACACCTCCCTCATATTCTCCCAATAACAAGTTTCTCTGAGCTTCTCAGATCTATATTCATTAATTCTTACTTTCCTATAAACACATATTCTTTAAACTGAGACAACTGTATGCATTTTTGTCACAAGACAAATTTCTTATCCTTGTTTACGTGAAGAACTTCCAAACATGAATAGCAACTTTGTTACTCAAACATCACACTTTTTTGAAAACTTGAGAATCTAGAGTCTTCTAATTGGATTCCGCTTTATCTCTACATTTCAGAATTTGGAGTCCAACTGTGTTTTCAACTGCAAATTAGATAAAAGACAGCTATTTCTAACTGTAAAAAAAATCACATTATCTCAGTTTGTAAATGACTGAAGAGCTTTTACCACAATATTTTCCTTTCAACTTCAATTTACCACATTAAGTTCAAAATTAGCAAATTAAAAACTAGCATTTTAGGGTAGAGGCTCTGTCTAGTCATGAGTTGCCATATGCTAATAATTAGGGCTTTTGCACTGTTTATAACAACTGATTTAGAGCTTAGTACCAAAAAGTGCTATCATACCAGGATTTTGTGGGGTTTTTAAATATTTTTCCAATTGCATGTTAAGACAAATTTTAATAATCTTTTTTTTAATTTTTAGTTCCAAATTTTCTCCCTCTCCCTAAGATAGTAAATAATTTGACATAGATTATATAGATGTAATCATGGAAGCACACTTTTATATTAGTCATGAAGTGAAAGAAAAACAGACAAATCAAAACACACAAAAAAGTAAAAAATGTGCTTCAATCTGCCTTTAGACTCCATAGTTCTTTCTCTGGATATGGATAGCATCTTGAGTTTTTTGGACTCTTGAATCATCATACTAAGTCAAACTTAACTGACCATTGCAAATGTTGCTTTGTATGGTTTTTTCCTGTTCTGTTCACTAACCTTTGCTTTAACTCATGATAATCTTTGCAGGTTTTTTTCTGAAATCTGGCACTTATCATTTATTATAGCACAATTACGTTCTATTTCATTCATATATCACCACTTGTTGGCTCCTCCCCAATTAATAGATATTACTTCAAATTCCAATTCTTTGTCACTACAAAAAGAATTGCTATAAATATTTTTGTACATGTGAGTCCTTTTCCCTTTTTTATGATCCCTTTCAGGTACAGTCCTAATATGCACAATTTGATTAGCCTTTGGAAGGGTTTTCTCTTTCTTCTCTTTTGTCCAATGATAGAGAAAGAGAAAGGAGAAAAAATTGATTTCTGTTCAATGAAACATTATTTTTTTAAGTTCTATCACATAGTACAAAAGACATGATTTGCTTTGTTAACGCAAGATGAGGGTTCAAATTCTGTTTCTGTTATTTGTTACTTGTCTGACTTTTGACAAATTACTTAACCTTTTGGAACCTCAATGTCCTATCTATAAAATTAGTAGGGTTAAATTTGATGACTTCTAATATCCCTTCCAGTTCTAAATCTGTGATTCTATGATCCCACTCTTATAAGAGGATGTGATAGAGAATGACACTGGATGTCCTATAACCAGAAAGAAACATTGGAGAGAGTAACCACACTTATATAATCATGAATTTATTTGAGCTCTTCTGAGTGTCAGTAGAAAGAAAAGAAAGAGTAGGTTCAACATGAATGAACATTGTTGTGACAGATCTATTCTGAATATTATTGCATTGTCAACTATCTATGTTTCAAAGGTACAAAGTGCTCAATGTCCTAACATTGGCATGCTACAGCATGACATTACTAACAAAAGATTTGGGAAGGTATTACTGCATTACAAAGTATAAGGTAGGCAGATTATTCTAACAAGGTCGTTTAGGTGAAGAAAATCAAATAGGAACACCATTTTATAAGCAACAGTGCTGAGTGCCATTTTAATGAATTTTTGTTATTGGAAGTATTCAGTCCATGGAATACTACAACTGATTGGTTATGAGAATGCCAAAGAAGGTATTTTTTTCCAGAGAAGTTAGACAAAACAATCTCTGAGATCTCCTCCAACAAAAAAAGTTAATGGTACCCAATCATGTACTTATTTGCTTAGTAAACTCCATAGAATATTTGGAAGTGTCGATCATTACTTATAAAGAAATGGTTTATGAAATTACTCAAAGGAAATAGTTTATATCTTCAAAAAAAAGCTGTTCAGAGCTCACAAATTGTCTAGGAACCTCACTATTCTTAAGGATTTAGGATTATAGGGGGTGATCTATTCTAACTATCCCTTTCTTATCCAACCATACCCTTTCAAGGGGTTTTAATCAAGCAAACAAAGGAAGTATGCATTTCACCCTTCTGAGAAATCTATACAAAATATAGGAAATGTTGGGGTGTCTAGGTGGCACAGTAGATAGAGCACCAGCCCTGGAGTCGGAAGTACCTGAGTTCAAATCCCGCCTCAAACACTTAACAATTACCTAGCTATGTGGCCTTGGGCAAGCCACTTAACCCCAGTGCCTTGCAAAACCTAAAAAAAAATATAGGAAATGTGATATCACTTTTGAAACCTAGGCTATTTAATTAACTGTGAAGGAAAAGTTATGGTAACAGGGAAATCAGAACTTTAATAATCAATTAATTTATATTTAGAGATTCCTGAATTAGATACCATCTCATCCAAACCCCTCCATTCACTTACCAGGTGAGGAAATTGAGACCCAAGGAGAGAAACTAATTTTCTTGAGATCACAAAGGTAATTAGTTGAAGAGCTGGTAGTTGAATCCAGACCTCCTGCCTCCATGGGTTTCACTATCTGTTGGTTTAGCACCAAAGTCCTTTATTTCTCTCTGCTCTATTACTCTCTTCCCTACCCTCATCTAGCCTATTATACCACTATTATATCACATCAACCACTCTTGTAACTATTCTCCCACATTTTTGTAACCTCCAAATTACTTGGAATTAAAACAGTCTCAAAGTTTAGAAAATTAGCAGATGTTGTCGTTAGCATTTTCTCTTAGATATTCAAATGTTTATTATGGGTCTACTGTGCTACCCACAAGGAGGGCAGAAGGATTAACATAATATTGTACTCATCCTCAAGGCACTAACAATCTTATAGGGTAGATAAGAAATGTATACAAATAGATAATAGAATATAGAATTTGATAGAACTTAAAAATGTACAAAGAGAATTTTTGAGAGTTAATAGAAAATAACTGAGGGAATCAGTGAAGGTTTCCTATATAAGGAGATATTGTGTTGAGTTGACACTTGAAGTGTAGATAGGATTATTCTTTCTCCCACCTTATGTACATTCTATAACAAGTAATGGCAGAAGTGGGCCCATCATTTCTTCTGGAATCTTTTCCAAAATACTGTTCTTGGCCACTGCTATACATCCTACCCTTGGAACAGAAAGCATTGCTAGCAACACCAACCAAATATCCAAAAGTGGGGCCAATAAATAAAATGGCAAAGACTTCTACGAGCCAATTGGATAACAGTATGCAAATTAATTTGGCTCTAGTGCCCAGATCAGGCAAGAGTATGCAAATGAACTGGCAGAGTATTGGAGCTAATGATCCATGAATATGCAAATAACCTGGCTGTGATGTCAGAAGGCTTCATCATAATTTTAGTCTTGGAGATTATAATGTAAAATTAATTCTGGGACACTTCAGAGTATCTAATTAATTGTTGATTGAGACACTGGAAATTCTTAGATGTGAACTCATTGTTCTAAAAAAATTCCTTCATTCATAAACTTGAAATGACAACACCATAAAAACACAAACTAATCGGACAGGTCTCCTTGGGCAAATCACTACACTTCCCTGGGACTCAGTTTTTCTATCTGTAAAATAGAGAAAATATTACATCCCTCACAGGATTGCTTTAAATATCAATTGAGGTATCATAAAATACTTTGCAAACCTTGAAGTAAAATAAAAATATTTATTATTATTATTATTAGTCTTTTACACTTCTTCCAGAAAAATCTTCCTTATGAAATCATCTCATCATGTCATTTCTCTGCTCAAAAATCTTCAGTGATTTTAACTTCCAAATAAAATTCAAATTTCTTTGTCTGGCATTCAAGTTTTTAACAATCTGATACTTACCTTCCTCTTTAGTCTTCTGTTACTACCTTCTACACACTTTATTCTCTCAGCTTCTTTTCCCTAGACATACTCTAGGTTTCTTCGTCATCTCTATGCCTTTGCTCATACCATTCTGCATGCCTAAAATATCATTCCTCCCCATTTTCAGCTACTGAATTATTATCTGTCCTTTAAAGTGAATTTAAATGTTTCTTCAATGAAGTCTCCTCTTGGAAAGGGAGCACCCAGCATATAATTTTGTTATGATCTGATCTTGGACCCTATCCTATTAGCCAGCTACTTATTCTTGAAAGCTGCTGTATAAACCAAGTGAAGTCCTATAACCATCTCCTAGATTAGTATATATGGGCCTGCCATTTTAACCTCTGTCTTTATCACCTACATAATAAATGGCAGAATAAGGATTTGAATTCAAATCTTTGATCTCTACAAAGACAACAGGTATGTGTCACACTGAACCAAGATGACTCCCAATGTGTCAAAGGTGATCAAGGTACCTGGCAAAAAAAGGGAGTTGAAGACAAAATTTTACCTATTTGGCTACAGTTAGTCCTAGGGAGAAATGTATCACAAAATATGAAAAAGTAATTTGAAATCCTCTTGGATATACCAAATAACATGGAAACATTGTGGCTGAAAATGCCATATCCAATTTATTTTGTTTTGTTTTGTTTCTAATTTATGGAATAAAACAAGAATTTCCATAGCATAGCACAATACAAAAGATGATTGTCCATGAAATTTCAAATCTACCATCAAACATACAACAAAATAATCATGTAAATTTCTTTTTTTCTTTCCATCCTCCTCCCCCTCAGGATGGCTACTATTAGAAACAAAAAAGTGTGTGTGTAGATATGTAAAATTATTCTATAAATACTTCAATTTATCATTTCTTTCAGTGGATGTGGATAGCATCTTTATTCATATGTCCTTTATAATTTTTTCCATGACATATTACAATAAAAAGATGATTGTATATGAAACTGTAATCTACTATGCATAACTTACTATTCTTTTCAAATACACAATAAAATTATCATGTGAATTAATTTTTCTTCTCTCCCTCTCCCACCCTAGAGATGGCTACCATTAGATACAGATATGTGTGTAAAATTATTCCATGCAAACTTGTATTTATCAGTTCTTTTTCTGAATGCACATAGGGTCTTTTGTTGCAGTTAAGCTATATAAACAAAGCAGTTTACCACCAACAGTGAGACCCAGGTGGTTTCTATTGACTAGGTGTGGGAGCTATCTTAACAAATAGATTTAAGAACTGATTTTTAGTTTAGTAGATGGTCTTAGATAGTTGCTCAAGTCTCAGAGAGGCTGTGATTTATAACCCTACATAGCAATTGAAAGAGATGAGATCAAAATTTAAGATAGGAAAAAACAATAGAAATATGTAAATAGTGGGGTCATCCAAAGATAAATTCTGAGATTCATCTCACCTGTTTTATTTATTTATTTGTTTATTTTCATCCATATGTACATGTACATTTTTAAGTTAAAAAATTTCCTTCCACCCTCCCTTCCCACCCCCCTTCCTTCAGCAGCAAAGAGTCACATTAGAATTATACATACATATTTTTGATAAACATGTTTACATATTAGTCATTTTCAGTATGAGGAATTAGGATCAAGGGAAAGAGATACCCAAGAGATCATTTTTATAAAGTGTTCATCATATTCTGAAGGGTTGGTTTTTCTTTTTTTGTTTCTTTTGTTTTATTTTGTTTTCCCTCATCTGGCTGAGGATAACATTGCCCAAAGCTGGTCTAATACAGTTGTCCTAGCTCTCTGAACTGCTGAGAAGAGCTGCTTCCATTAAGGTTGATTGATCATCTCACAATGCTGTTGCTAAGGTGTACATTGTTCTCTTGGTTCTATCCTCTTCACTCAGCATCAGATCCTGTAAGTCATTCCATGCTTCTCTAGAGTCCGACCATTTATAATGTCTTATAGAAGGATAATATTCCATAGTATTCATAGTTTAGCCATTTCCCAATTAATGGGCATCCCCTCAATTTCCATTGCTTTCCACTACAAAAAAAGAGTTACCATGAATATTTTGGAACATGTAGGATTTTTCCCATTTTCTATATTTTTTTGGATATAAGACCTAGAATTGGAATTGCTGGGTCAAAGGGTATGTATGCTCTTTGGGCATAGTTCCATATTGTTCTCCAGAATGGTTGGATCCATTCACAACTCCACCATTGAAGCATCAATGACCCAATCTTTCCACAACCTCTCCAACATTGATCATTTTACCTTTTTCTCATCTTGGCCAATCTGACAGGTGTGAGGTGTCAGTCCTAAAATATATAAAGATTTGCATTAAATTTATAAGGTTGCAAATCATTTCCCAATTGATAAATGGTCAAAGGATATGAATAGATGGTTTTTCAAATGAGGGAATGACTTATAACCTTATAAATTTGATGCTATTTCTTATTTTAGAAATGAGACCTTTATCAGAATTCCTGGTTGTAAAGATTGTTTCCCAACTTTCTTCTTTCCTTCTAATTTGGCAGCATTGATTTTATTAGTGCAAAAACTTTTTAATTAAATGTAGTCAAAATCATCCATTTTGGAGTTTATAATGTACTCTAATTCTTGTTTGGTCATAAATTTATCCCCTTTCCATAGATCTGATAGAGTATTTCTTGGTCTATTAATTTAGCTATAGTGTCACCTTTATGCTAAATGCTGTACCCATTTTGATATATTTTGGTATAGGTTGTGAGGTGTGGGTCTATGCCTAGTTTTTGCCATAGTATTTTCAAGTTTTCCCAACAATTTTTGTCAAATAGTGAGTTCTTATCCCAGAAGCTGATATCTTTGGGTTTGTCAAACAGCAGCTTTCTGTAGTAATTCACTGCAACTTCTTTTGAACCTGTCCAAATCCACTGATCCATTACTCTATTTCTTTTATTCTTTTTATTTTTCATTTTTTAGGTTTTTGCCAGGCAAATGGGGTTAAGTGGCTTGCCCAAGGCCACACAGCTAGGTAATTATTAAGTGTCTGAGACCGGATTTGAACCCAGGTACTCCTGACTCCAAGGCCGGTGCTCTATCCACTGTGCCACCTAGCCGCCCCCCATTACTCTATTTCTTAACCAGTACCATGCAGTTTTGATGACTGGTTACTTTATAGTATAGTTTTAGATCTGATTTAGATTTTTTCCAGCAGTTCCTTTGCTATTCTTGACCTTTTGTTGCTCCAGATGAATTTTGTTACTATTTTTTCTAGCTCTGTAATATAATTATATGGTAGTTTCATTGATATGGCACTGAATAAATAATTTAATTTGGGTAGAATTGTCATTTTTATTATATTAACTCGAACTAACCATGAGCAATTGACATTTTTCCAATTATTTAGATCTGACTTTATTTGGCTGAGAAGTGCTTTATAATTGTATTCATACAGTTTTCATACAATATTTAATGTTGTCTATGACTACTTTAAATGGAATTTCTCTTTCTATCTCTTGTTCTTAGGCTTTATTGTCCATATATAGAAAAGCTGATGATTTATATGGGTTTATTTTATATCCTGCTACTTTGCTAAATTTGTTAATTGTTTCAAGGAGTTTTTTGGATGATTTTCTAGGGTTCTCTAAATATATATACCAACATATCATCTGCAAAGAGTGAAAGCTTTGCTTCCCCATATTCAATTCTGATTCCTTCAATTTCTTTTTCTTCTCTTATTGCTAACATTTCTAATACTATAGTGAATGGTAATGGTGATAATGGGCATCCTTGTTTCACCCCTGATTTTATTGGAAATTCTCCAAGTTTATTTCCATTGCATATAATATTTGTTAATGGTTTTAGATTGCATTATTTATTATTTTAGGAAAATTCCATTTATTCCTAAACTTTCCTGTGTTTTTTAATAAGAAGAATGTTATATTTTATCAGAGACTTTTTCAGCATCTATTGAGATAATCATATAATTTCTGTTGGTTTTGCTATTGATATGTAACTGGATTAAGTCAAAGCCTGATCTAATTAACTGTAAGAATCTTAAAGATCTCTAAGTCCTTGGAGGCTCTGAAGGTCTCACCTGAGAACTTTACAAATGAGTGTAACAGAGACACTGTCTCAGGTCCTCACAGTTTATGATGCCTTCATTAGACAAGGTGCTAAGCATCATGTGATGAAAGTGAGTCAAAGGATAATGAGACCCTTACATGTAAAGTTCCCTTGCTTTTCATCAGGGCTTTTTGTCACAAGCATAGTGATATCATCTTGGACCTCTTCAATGGAGAGACAAGACCCAACTGTACCCATACCCTTTAAGTCCATTCTCTTCAATTATATTCGACCCTTTAATTATCCTAAGAGAAGTAAAGTTCTCAAGAATTAGAAGTAGGAGCAGCTAGGTTGCACAGTGGATAGAGCACCGGCCCAGGAGTCAGGAGTACCTGGGTTCAAATCTGGCCTCAGACACTTAATAATTAACTAGCTGTGTGGCCTTGGGCAATCCATTTAACCCTATTGCCTTGCAAAAACCTAAAAAAAAAATTTAAAAAAAGATTAATCATGAATTAGAAGTATTATATCTTCCCTTTTAGAGTTGCATATAATTTGATGGTCTTGACCAACATGTTTTGTTTTGTTTATTCCTTTCCCTTTTTATTTACCTTTTTATGCAACTCTTGAATCCTGTATTTGGCAATTGAATTCTCTGTTCAGTTCTGGTCTTTATGTCAGGAAATTCTGGAAGTCCTCTATTTCATTGAATATCCATCTTTTTCCCCGATAATATATGCAGAATTTTGCTGGGTAGTACATTCTAGGTTGTAACCCCAGTCCTTTGCTCTCCAATATATGGTATTCCAGGTCTTCTACTCCTTCAATGTTGAGGCTGATAGGTCCTGTGTGAGTCTGATTCTGTTTCCTTTGTATTTGAATAGTTTTCCTTTTGCCACTTACAATATTCTCTCCTTTATTTGAGAGTTCTGGAATTTACCTATAGCAACCCTTGGAGTTTTTATCCTGGGATCTCTTTCTGGAGGAGTTTTGTGGATTTTTTGTCAGTGGTTATATTGTTTCTTGTTCTAGCAGATTTGGACAGTTTTCCCTTACAATTACCTGCATGATGTTTTCCAGGTTATTTTTTTTCATCTAAGCTTTTTAGTAGTCTGATGATTCATAGATTGTCTGTCCTGGATCTATTTTCCAGATCATTTGTTTTCCCTAAAAGGTATTTTACATTTTCTTCCAATTTTTTCAGCCATTTTATTTTGTTTGATGGAATATTATAGACTTCTAGATTCATTGGTTGCTCTTTGTTCAATTCTAATTTTTTTCTTTTTTTTTCAAGGCAATGGGTTTAAGTGGCTTGCCCAAGGCCACACAGCTAGGTAATTATTAAGTGTCTGAGGTCAGATTTGAACCCAGGTACTCCTGACTCCAAGGCCGGTGCTCTATTCACTGCACCACCTAGCCGCCCCTGTTCAGTTCTAATTTTTAGAGTTTTATTTTCTTTAATTACCTTTTGTGTTTCCTTTTTAAAGGTGTTGAATTCTCTGGTCAATTTTTCATAACTTTCCTTCATGAGTCTCATTTCTTTTGTCCATTTTAATTCTTCCTCTCTTCTTTGGTTTTTAAATTCTTTTTTAAGTTCTTTCTTTTGGATTTGAGTCCAATTTGTAGACTGTTTTGATAGTTTCCCTGTGAGTGATTTTTCACTGATTTCTTCTTCAGACATGGCATTGCTTTCATCTTTGCCTGTAAAGTAAGTTTCTATAGTGAGCACTCATTTAGCTGTTTTAGCTCTGCTCCTGGGGTATAGGGAATACAGATCCAAGCTTTTTTTTTTTTTTTTTTTTTTTTTTTTTGCTGGGGCTTGGCTTGTCGTTGGCCATGATGTTGCCTAGACCTTGTCCAGGCCTTGCCTTTGCAGAGGTTTGTTTCCTCCTTGATGTCCAGGCTCTAACGTAGCAGTGGTTTGTTCCCTACCCAGTCCTTTCTTTTACCCCGGCGTTCTCAGGGTTCAGACTTTATTTGGGTTTGGGATCCTCCCGGCTGGCTAACTACCTAATGGCTGGGATCTCTGCTATTGTCAAGCTGTCGGGAATCTGGATTGCACTGTAGCTAAAAGCCTTTTGCTGGCTTTCCTCACTCTCCTGCCTCCTGAGCTTTACTTCCCCTTTACCCCCAAAGAGACAGGCCTTCACCGAAGATCCTCTATGATGCCTACCACTGTAAACTTCTTTGAATCTTCTCTTTTTCTCTGTAGCTTGAATGTCCGTTCAGAAGCTTCATTTGTCTTTGGTAGGGAAAAGCTCTGGGAAAAGCTCCACCCCAGAAGTCTCCATCTAACCTATTTATTGAGGAATCTGTTGTCCCTGGTAAAAATTTTATGGTTTGTGGGATATAGGGATAGGGAATAGACTTATGATTTTACTGGTGTAGTGAATTCTTAGATGAAATTATATTCCCTAGAATTTAGTCTTAGAGATTTGCCTAGATCATTGCAACCTTCTGATTTGTCCAGTCTCAGAAAGCTGCCATGTGTCAGAGGCAGGACAAAAATTCACATTTTCATGGCTTCAAGGCCAAGAGAAGAGAAGAAGAGAGGAAAAGAGAAAATCCCCCTCAATTTGTTCTTGAAGCCATCTTTCCAGCTTAAAGTTTCCACAACTTCCTTTTCTAAGTATTAATTGACAGTTTTCTAGTAATGCATTTCAGAATTTGACCAAGAATCACACTAAAGCTCCCTTGTGGATGATCAATATTTAAAGAGAAAATAGTCTGTTTCAAGAGATACATTCTAACCTTTGGAGTTAGAACAAAAAAACATTGGCCTCACATAATATGTCCTTTGATACCACTTGCAGATTAAAACGTATTAGCTGTATATGTCAAATGCAAGATGTCAGTTTTTATGTTGTCCCTCTCAATCCTCAACTCATCCTTTCCAGTAGAGATACAAAAAATTAATCATTTATAGAATTTTCTAGTTATTTTATTGATTAGGAGAGCTAACCATTAATTATATGCCTATGGATTTAATATCTTACTAAATAAATTCTATTTTGCCATGTTCAGGAATGAAGAGATTTTCCCCAATATTTCATATTTACAGAGTGATTTGGTAAATATTTCTCTTATAAAAACCCTGTGAGATGTAGCACAAGGGGCTTCCCCATTTACCAATGAGGAAACTGAGGCAGAGAGAATTTAAGTGACTTGCTCATGGTCTGAAAGCCACTGTATCTGAGGAAGGATTGAAAGCCGGCTGTCTTATATATAGCCTCTCCTTTATATTAAGATGGCTCCCAGTAAAGCAAGAGATGAAGTTAAAACAGAAAGAAAAAATGTTCCTTTTTTTCTTCTTTCTGATTCAGCTAAATAAGAATATATTCTCACTCTCATAGACTTGGAGCTGCCAGGAACCATAGCATTTTTTTAGTTTAACTCCCTCATTTTATAGCTAAAGAAATTATAGTATAGAGAAATTAGGTGACATATCCAGTCATATAACGAGGGAGCATGGAGGGTAGAAGCCAAACTCAAGTCTTTTTGAACCCAATTTGAGCACTCCATATGCTGGACTGCCTATCTGCCTCTGTATGTATGGCAACATGAAATCCATCCAAGTACATGATGTAATGAAAATCACTGACTTTGAGAAATGATTCATAGACAAATCAATATGAGTTTTTATCTTTATTTGGACTTAGAAATCTGCTTTATTTCCTAAAGCCACACAACAAATCAACTAGAATAAATGCTAAAATTCTGCCCATCAACACAGAATGACTGTGCTGGCCCACTGATCTGAGAGGCAGCATCATGTAATGTTGTAAGCATTGAATTCTGGGGGGGAGGGGGGGGCTAGGTGGTGAAGTGGATAAAGCACCGACCTTGGAGTCAGGAGTACCCAGGTTCAAATCCGGTCTCAGACACTTAATAATTACCTAGCTGTGTGGCCTTGGGCAAGCCACTTAACCCCATTTGCCTTGCAGAAAAAAAAAGTGAATCAAGCATTGAATCTGGAAACTAGAAGACCCGGTTAAAAACCCTCACTCTGCTCCTTCCAGGCTGTATGTGACCTTGGACAGCTCATTTCTCCTCTCTGAGTCAGATTCTTCATCAGTGAAATGAGAGCATCACACAAGAAGAGCATTAAATCTACAATCCTATGATTCCTAGTTATTTCTCACTTTGCCCACTGAACTATTTGAGCATCATTGCCTTGAACCTGGGGCAGCTAGGTGGCACAGCGGTTAGAGCATCAAGTCTGAAGTCAGGAAGACCTGAACTCAAATTTGACCTCAGCAGTTATATCTCTGTGACCTTGGGCAAATCACTTATCCATGTGTGCCTCAGTTTTTTCATCTGTAAAATGAACTAGAGCAGGAAATAGCAAGCCATTCCAGTATCTTCCAAGAAAATCCTAAATGGGGTCATGTGGAATCATGCCCAGCTAAAATAATTGAACAACTTTGAATTAAAACACAACCACCAGAAGCATTGTTTTTCAGTGGAACAAAAGCTGGCTTCAGAGTCAGAAAATCCTCAAGTCACAGTTAAGACACATCCTGGGCTGTGTGACTTTGGATAAGTGACTTCCAGGAAATTCTCCATAGGTTGTGGAACAATTGTTGACATATACTGGTGGAATGGCTTTCTCCTATGAATTGTCAATTTCTTACACCAATAAAGCCACAGATCTAGATACCTCTAATAACACCCTCCCCAAAAAAAAGAAACTTAACCTAAGTAAAAATAAAAATAAAAATAAAACAAAAAACTCAATTAGGTGAAATAAATAAATATTTTAAATTTTGCAAATGTTACCAATAAAACCTATCAGACTTAATTTAATGAGCAACATTAGCAGTATTATGAAATTATTTTTATATTTTTATCTCCTTTCTCCTCCTATTTTACTTGTAATAGAAAACATAATGAGAAAATGGGGAAAGGTTAATCATAAATATATATGTATATATATATATATACATATATATAGTAATGGAACTTTACCTCAATGCCAGTCATAAACTAGTTGGAAGTACCTCCATTTTCTGTATCAAATAAAAAAGGATAAAATGCAAGGAATGACAATCTAGTAATATCTCTTTGCCCAGCAGGAAGAGATAAAGGAATAGCTGAGCACCTTATAATCCATTTGGTCTTTTGCTGCTGCTACTGACTAATACCTTGGAAATGGAAATAGAAGGCAACCAGGGTTGTAGATAATCCTCCCATGTTACTAAAAGCCTAACTTAAGTATTGGCCATTTCAAATGAAACATGAGGTTGTTGATGGTTTTGTCACATCATTCTGCACTGGTCTGGGAAAACTGGATGTCTTTATGTATTTTTTCTATATTTAAACTTTATGGGTATTTTCTTATTCATTTGAATGAGAGCTTTTTTAAAATAAAAGAAATATATAGTATATCTGCATATTTCACTAGTTCTGAAAATGCCTGCCCTGATACAGCATTTGCTTATACTAGAGCAATGATAATCCAAAGACTCATCTTCATGAATTCAAATCTGACCTTAGCTGTGTCACTCTGGAAAAGTCACTTAACCCTGTTTTCCCCAGTTTCCTGGAAAAGGAAATGGCAAACTACTCAAGTATTTTTGCCAAGAAAACCTCAAATAGAATCACAAAGAGCTAGATGCACCTGAAAATGACTCAACAACAAAACAACAGAGCAATGATAATAAATGAATGCTGTGTGAGGTAAGGGAATCCTTGTTTCTCTTTATATCCATAATGGCTTACTTAATAGGTACTTTTTTTAATTAAATTGAATAGATGAGTTACAAGGATGATGGTTCTTGATACTGTTAGAAAGTATATCCGTCATTATTCAGCCAATGTGATAACATAACAAATAATTTCTATAGGATCTCTAGCTGGAAAAAGTCTGGAAGTCATATAATGCAACCCCCTTTGTTGTACAAGGAAATAGAAGCCAAGAGTGATAACATTATGGATTGGTTTTGAACTTCAGTCCTCTTTCAGAATCATCTCTCATTGCCTAGCCCCACATGAACTCCATTCCCTTCCAAGTTTGAGATTCTGTAATTCTGGTATAATAATTACAACCATGGCTGAGTTGGAGATGGTAGAGTGAATGTGGGCATAGCTCCACTCAGGAGTTCTTTTTAACTCTACCTAGTTGAGAAAAGCATAGTTACAGCCACACTTCAGAGTGAATCTTTATGTCCCCACTCCAGAGTACTGAGACACTCACATAAAACGGCCAATAGAACAGTATAGGACAGCTATTTATTTACTTCACCCGAAAGAAATATTTATCACACACAAAACCCACAAATACTCAAACAAGAAACTATAATTTATGATTACTTTATGCTCTTCTGGGAAGTTGAGACTTAAGCATCAGAACAGAAAGCAGTTTGCAGGGTTATATAATTCATCTCAGCTCTACACTGTCTATAGTCAAGACCTTGAGTTCATCCTCCAGTAAATAGTTATCTTCTCCAATGCAGAAACTCCACTTATTTCTGGTCAACTCATATTCAGAAGTTCCTACATCTGGAATTCATAAGCCGTCCTCCAAGACTGGAAATGTCCATCTCGGTATCATTAGTCACTTATGATCAGGTTATGATCAGAAAAGGTCTCGAAGACCTTATTAGCTTCTTCCAGTGCCATGGATTTGCATGCCTGGTTGGCAGGAAAGGGAGGAAGAAGGCAAGAGATAAGGGAGGGAGAAAGTTCACTCCTCTATCGCCTCCCAGAAAGCCTGGCAAGGAAAGTTATTGGCCACATGCATGGGATGGTCAAAACCAGAAACTTTCTCTCTTTTTAACTAATGCAGCACACAGTCCACTTCACCCCCTCTTTCCACTGACTGGTGATGTCAAGGATATTTTGTTGAGTTATCCCAAAAGGCAAGACAAAGGTCTTTCAACAACAAAAGGATTCTATGTTTGAGTGTAGACTTAGGACTCTGCCACAGTGAATTAACCAGAACAGATTGGTTTGGCATACTGTTTTTCTTCCCTACCACCATTTAGTTATCAAGAAACAAGCCTTTATTACCTAGTATCCACATTGCTTCTAATGTTGAAGTTGATCCATTTAGAAAGTCGATGGTAGTTTACACATTTGTATTATAAAAATGACAGATTTCATCTGTTGATTTGACATAGATATATTCATATCATAATTAACAAATGTTTACCCAGCACTTGTGGGGGGGGGGCTTTTGATTTAGCATTTTTAGTACAGAATAAGTTCCTTTCTTTACCTCATCATACCCTGTCATTGAGCAGGACAGGACTTTTACATCGTCTCTTCTCGCTTCTAAATAAGAAAAGATTTTAAAGTATGATGCAATTACATGTTCAAACCTAAAAGAAAAAAAATGCTTTAAAAAACAACTTGTATTGATTGCAAAGTATGCATCAGGTCATTAGCTCAGAGATTTTCATCAGCTATTTTTGCAGACATATGAATACATTTAAGGAATCAATCCGGCTATATTGTTCCACTAGTGAGTGGAAGGTTTCTATGTCAGTCACCTGAAACCCAAGACCCACCCTCCCATCCCCCCCCTCAAAATACCTTTCTGAAATCTTGAAACTAGCATTTTTTAAATATTATTTCTACATCATGGAAGTTGAACAAACTCTCAAATTATACATTTGAAAGCAGGTCAAAACCCAGGCTACCAATGTGAGGTTTTTTTTCCTGGATAGATAAAAAAAAATTCTTCAATTTTTTTAACATAGTCTTTGTATGTTAAGAAAGAAGGTGTAAATGTAAACTGTCCTAGGGAATTATATTATTTTACAGGGACCTTCGGTTTGCTGTAATTAGAAATCTATTTTCAACCAAAAGAAAGATTTGCCCTGTGTTTTATAAAAAGGCTTTAGGGGGGTTGGGGGGTGGAAAGAAGTTTAGAGGCAGGTTTTTAAAAGAACTAGGGAATGCTTATGAATTATGCAAGCCTGAACTTTCATTTTAATACCTTCATTAAAATATAAAAACCTTAAAAGCTTCCCAACAGGAATTTAACTCTATAGAAATGCTTTATAAGTGCTCTGACCTTGCCCTGAGGCACACCTAAGGCATGATTTAATAATTATTATGAAGGAAAGTATAATAATAAACCTCTATCTAGAAAGGCCAACATATGTCCTTGCTTCCTCGGTCTCCAATGGAGCCCTGACTCAAGTCCCCTCTCTCTACATGAGACCTTGCTTCATTTCATTTCATCTGAAATGCAAGATACTTTGTATGATTGTGGGAGATAATAGTGATGCTCCTATAACACCTATGCAGTGTTACAAAAATTTTCTTGCATTTCAGCCCAGAGATTCTACTGTTAGGGTTTCATCCCAAACTCATCATGTAATAAATCTCTATAAAGAAAAATATAGTTGTTTTATTTGTGTTAGCAAAAAGAGAGGGGAGGGCTGACAACTTAAATTTTCAATATTTAATAGGGAGACTATCAATGAAATTTAATATTTAGGATGATACACAATGATATTTAGGATCATATATAATGATAAATAAAAGGAAAAAGGGAAAATGAATATGTGAAGTTCTGCAAAGGAAATTCAAAAGTCAAAATTTTGCACACTTCAATTACACCCAACTGAGAGAGAAAGAGGAGGAAGGAGGGATGGAGCATGGAAGAGAGAAAAAATTAAATAAAGAGAGGGGAAGAATGAAAAAGAAAAGAGTCAGACAACAGGGAGGAAAAATAAAGGGAGAAAGGAAAAGAAGGGGAGAATAAGAAGGAAAAGAGGGAGGAAGAAAGAATAAGAAAGGGAGACAAAGCAAAAGGAAGAAGGGGAAAATGGGGGAAAGAGACAATAAGAGAATAAAGAAGAAAGAGAGAAAAGGACAGGGAGAGAAAAAGGAAAATAGTGCTAAGTTGAATGTAGATTCAGTACCTGGACTCTTCTGTTTGGTCAGTCTGTCACATTTGTTTGGAGCTTACTAGGATATAAATCTGTGATGCTGTGTGTATGGGAGGGAGGGAGAGGGGTAGGAAACAGAAAGAAAAAAAGGAGGAGGAGAGGAAGGAAGGAAGAAAAGAGAGAGAAACAGACCAAAATATAATTGTTAACTTATTTGGTTTTGCTTTATTCAATTCTAAGGCTTTTGTGTAAGATCCTACTCTTTATTTTGTAGGTACTTTTGATAGCTTATTTTTGTTGATGGTTATTACCTTTATATAAAAAAATTATTCTTCTACTGCTATGAGATCATATCTAAACATCAAATATACAATGCCCAACATCCTTGGAGGGACGGTCATTTAGTCACTGCTGCCCAGTAAGGACCCCTCAGTAACCAGACTCATGGTGAATTTGCTCCCCACCCCCATGCTCCTTTCTCTTCTATTAGAATTCTACAACTACCTACTCCACAAAGGGAAACTTTTAAAATAAAACAGAAAAAAAAAAAACAAAAACAGAATTTAACCTCTTCTCATGTGGTACATTGCTACTACTTTAAAAACTCTCTGGACTGTACAATTTAGTTTTTTTTTTAATACCCAATGTGCTTCCCTGTGGTGTTGTTCTCTCTTATGGTAATGGGGTCCATACCAGTTGAAGTTGGACTAAGCTAATTGGGCAACCAAATAAGTACGGATGGGAAGGATGGAGCCTATGTCATCCTAATTATCAAGCTAATGTCTAGTTACAGGACAGACTCGATCTCTCTCACTCTCTTTTCAAATAAAAGACCCCAAAAAAATGGAACCTGCTGTTGCTATGTCAGTTTAAATAGAAGTGGCAGCAATTGGTCCCAAAGCAACCCCCACATGTCTTTCCAAATAACTGTGCCCCAGCTAATGAATACCTAATTGGATACAGTATGAGTCAGCATTCATTGCTCATGCTGGTGCATAATTGAGTGGTCAAAAAAAAAATCCAAATTTCATTTAGGGCTGCCAATTCTCACATCTCCCTTAATAAAGCCGCCATGATCATGGCAAGAGAAGTAGTATACAAACCCTCAAATTCTTGCAGGCAGGGACCCTTTGCAGTTTTTGGACTTAACTGACACTTTCTCAACAAAAAAAAAATTCTACCCTGAGGATGTGCCCACCCAGTAACAAAGAACCTGCTGAGCCTAGTGGGGAAAGGGGGGATCTGATTCAGCAGTGGATAGGCCTGCGTGAATGCTATATTCTGCCTTCAACCAAATGAATTACCCTACTTACTGAAGTGTTACTGACTGACAGGAAAACCAGATCAGTAAAAACACCTGCTTTCCTCCTAGGCAAGAAAGGAGACAATTTACATTCTTTTGCCCTGATACCAAAGCTCTTTGCTCCATACTGATTTTTTTTGCCACTAATCAATCAACCAACAAATATTTAAATATCCACCACGAGCCAGAAACTGTAATGAACACTTGGGAACTCAGGGATAAAAATCAAACAGTCCCTGACCTCAAGGAGCCTACATACTATCAAGAGACAGCTGGTACCAGCAGCTGAAGGAAGAGAAAAGACTTTGTGTAGAAGGTGGCAATTAAGTAGAATTTTTCGAATATGATGATTCTAAGAGGCCAAAGTGAAGAGATGGGAAAAAGGGAGTATCAATGTATTAGGAGAAAACCCACTTTAGCTGGAGTACAGGGAGGAATGTATAGGACTAAAAAGGCAGATTAGAGCCAGATTTTGAAAGTCTTCAAAAGCCAAAAAAATTTATATGTAATCCTAGAGGCAAGGAGTTTATAGACTAAAAAGGTGACATGGTTGGACCTCTACAATTTTAGGAAAATTACTTTCTCATTTAGAATGGAGAAAGAAAAGACTTGAAACAAAGACTAATTAGAAAGCTATTGCCCATGAAAAAGAGCAAGAATATTATTATTATTATTATTATTAACAAAACTGATTATTCCTCTAAGTGACTTTTTCCCTAGGGCCATTTCTATCTGAACTCCATCAAACATAAAAATGAGATCAAAATTATAATGACAACAATAGTAATAAAGAGGAAGAAAAGGAGGTTACAATGCACAAATGGGTAAAGGAGGTACATACAAATGCCTTAGTATTCTCCATTCAAGATACCTTAAACATAAAGTCATCAAGGAAAATGCATTAAGAGATTTCACAACATCGTGAAATCAAAATTGAATGAGAATACGTTTACAACTATTAATACCTTTCTAATACCAATCTTCATATATACTTTTTATAAAATATCCCAACAATACTACTAACAAAGTAAACCTTTATGAGAGAGAGAGAGAGATGAATATGGAAAGATTAACATTTCCTGCCAAAAGGGTGAAAGAGGATTGACAGATATCCCTAGTACCTCCTGAATATTTAGCAAAGCCTGACCTTGAGACTAGAATTATGGATCAGAAGTACACTGTTTCAATGTAATGATAGACAATAAATTCCCATGTAAAAAAAAAAAAACCAGACTCAAGGTATCTTGTAAAACTTAGTCTAGTTTTAAATAGCATCAATATCTCAAACAAGACTTTGTCCTCAATTGTCCAAATGTGATATTAATTCATTAAAAACTAAGGAATACTTTTAGATGTTGCTCAGGGGTGGCTAGATGGTATGGTGTAGTCAGGAGGACCTGAGTTCAAATCCGACCTCAGACACTTAATAATTGCCTAGCTGTGTGACCTTGGGCAAGCTACTTAACCCTATTGCCTTGCAAAAAACCTTAAAAAAAAGATGATGCTGTATCAAATACACATTATCTCCAAACTACATGGAATAAAAAGATTTCAAAATGTAAAAATAGACCTGAATGAAAGCAAAATCATTTGGGAATAAAATGAGGATTATGTCATCCTTGCTGCTTTGTCTGCTATAGTATGTATCATATACCTTCTGTGAGCCTGCAGTAGAGAACTTCCATCAAAATATTATTCTCCAACTATAAAGAGCAGTTATTTTATCTCCCTTGCAATAAATAGTCCATGGAACACTGAATCTAAAATAAAAATAGGATAGCAGCTTGTCTTTGGACAGCATCTCTCTGAGGACCATAAAAGAAGATGGGAACAAAATGGTGGGAGTGATATTCAACATCATAATCAGGATGATGATCACAATGATGATGATGAGAAATAACATTTTATAGCCTTTTAAGGCTTGTGAAAGCTTTTATAAATTGTGTAGCTGTCGTTTTGATAAAAGTACATACATTGGCGACATCAGTAGTCTTCCTTGCCCATAGTTGGACATAATGAAGGATGTACTGAACTTGTATTGGGGAAAACCTGTGTTCAATCCACCTCTTTTATACATTAAGTGGACATGGATAAGTGAATTAATATCTCTACGATTAAGTTTCATCTAGAAATGGGGAAAATGCTAATAATACCTAACTGGCAAGACTGTTTTGAGTCTCATATGAGACAATGAGATGATACTTCTACAACCTTTTTAAAACATTCTATCAATGTCAATTAGTAGTAGTAATGGTAGGGTTTTTAAAGGGAGTGGGGGGGGTCTCAGAGGCAACCCCTGGTGTAGAAACTCCCTCTACTGCAACTTCTCCAGAGATTTTGGGGTTTTTTTTGCAAAGTAATGGAGTTAAGTGACTAGCCCAAGGTCACACAGCTAGGCAATTATTAAGTGTCTGAGGTCGGATTTGAACTCAGGTCCTCCTGACTACACCATACCATCTAGCCACCCCTGAGCAACATCTAAAAGTATTCCTTAGTTTTTAATGGATCAATATCACATTTGGACAATTGAGGACAAAGTCTTGTTTGAGATATTGAGATATTGAGAATTTGACTCTAGGGTCGATGCTCTATCCACTATGCCACCTAGCCACCCCCCCAGAAATCATAACATTATAAAATTGTCTGGGACATGGAGAGGTTGCAGGACTTCTCCATGATCATACTGACAATCTATATCACAGAAAGGACTTAGATCCAGATCTTCCTAATTCTAAGACTGCTACATTAAGCTGGGTCTACATTCTTTCCATCAGCATCCTCTCTCTCCTCATCCTGTTCCATTTTTCTCCTTCCTAAAACCTCAGAGTTAAATTGCCAATGCACAGTGGCAAGCTGTTTTGAGGACAAGCATTATATCACTGTTGACCTTTAGACTCAAATACACATTTCCTTGACTTCATGAAAAGTATTGGGTGCTAGATGCTAGGGAAGCAAAGAAAAGATAAAATCCCTGCTCCTCTGGGAAGATGCAACATTTAAATAGAGATAAATAAAATACAAAGATAAAAACTCAAAAGTCCCTAACCTCAAGAAGCTTACATTCTATTAGGAGAGATAATTAGTACAAGCAGTTGGGGAAGATAATAACTCAGAAGATGTGGAAAGGTTTCAGGTAGGAGGTGGTGGTATCTGAAATGAACCTCTGTATCTCTCATTCCTTTGCATATAAAACTTTTCTTTACAAATAAACATTTCCAAGCAGGGTTTTTGTTGTCATTGTTTTTTAATGATTCCATTTCTTTTTTTTTCTTTTTCATAAGATTGAATTAAATGATGAGGTGAAATTTTAGCCTAAAGCATTTAATCTAGGAGAGAAGTTGCAATCCCTAAGCAACCAAAAATTGAGTTTTTTTTATTTAATTATCCTGCCTACATACTATTACAGCCTATCAAGATGTTTCTTCTGATAACTGCCACTTAAAATAAAATAAATCTAATTAGTCTGGCACGCTCTTTAATGCTGCCAAAAACAAAAACAAAAAAAACAAACAAAAAAAAAACATTTTAAGGTATTCAACAGGGCAATTGAATGCTTGCTGTGAGTTGGTAATTAGAGGTGTAATTTTTTTGCAATTCGGGTAATGGAATGACCAAAAGGATTTCTTCTCAAAATTTCTATTCAATTACTTTTGGGGATGGAACTGGTGTTATTTATCACTTTATGGCATCTTTTCATTGGACTTATAAGATGCCCTGAAATAGCATCAATGTCTTTGTAATCGCTGCTGGGATATAAATCTAAAATGAGACCGGGAAAGAAAATGGTGGCTTTGAAGTCTCAATTTACAGAATTCCTCTCATATTGAATACCTACCTGTGTGATTTCAGACCATGTTGGAAAGGGCCCATATTTCCCTAAACCTCAACTTCTACTATCAAATGGAAACCAAGGCCAAGGCAAGTAATTTGCCCAATGTCACAGAGGCACTAAAAATGTAAAAGAACATTAGGCTATATGATTTCTAAAATGCCTTTCAGTTCTAGATATATGATCCTAAGAGCAAGATCATGACTTTTAAAAGACTTTTTGATTAGATTTTGGACCCTTTTCTATCTTTTCAGTCTTCTTGCACTCACCCCTCCCCACATAGTCTGTGATCCAGTGACACCAACCATTTCACTGCCTGTCATCATGTCTAGAAAGCTCTCTTTTCTCATCTCTGCTTCTTGATTTTCCCCAGGTCAAAACTCAGGTCAAATCCGACATTCAACAAAAACCCTTTCCTGGTCCTCCCTCTACTGGTAGTCCCTTCCCCTCTGAGATGACTTTCCATTTACACTATATGTTGTTTGGATGTTGTCTCCTTTATCAGATGTGAACTCCATTAGTTCAAAGATCATATTTCTCCCTTCATTTTTTTGTAACTTTCAAATTCAACACAGCGTCTGGCCTATAGTAAATATTTAATAAATGATTGTTAACTGTCTAGATGATGACCAAGATGACAAATAATATATGTTTGTTCATTTATTTCTCTCACATCCCGTATTTTGTGACCCTATTTGGGGTTTTCTTGACAAAGATATTGGATTGATTGGTCATTTTCTTTTCTAATTCATTTTACAAATAAGGAAACTGAGGCAAACAGGGTTAAGTGACTTGCCCAGAGTCACATAGCTTGTCTCTGGAACTTCATTGGAAACCAGGTCATCCTGACTGACTCCAATCCCAGAACTCTTTCCACTGTACTATCTAGCTGTCTCCAACAAAGTGTACTTGAGCATATAGTTAGAAAATCAAACTTAAAGTCAGAAAATATAGTTGTATGATCAAGGGCTATGCCCCCTAGGGCAGCCCTCTGAGTTGCTGTTCTACATCCCTAAAGGGAATTTCCTCACTAGGAGTTCTCCCCATACTTTTGAAATAATAGGTCTGTAAAAATAGCTCCCCAAAAAGATCATTCTTCAACCATATCCTACGATTTCTATTGAGCATAGGTGCATTCATGAGGACTGTTACCTTAATGTACATTCCTGAAATTATTCTCATCATTCCTCTGTTTTCCAGTGGAATTTCCAATGGAAAAATGAGCTCAATCACATACAGTATTACACCCAACTGATCATAGCTATTCAGGTCAAATAACAGAATTCAAAGAAAAGTTTGTTGGTGTTGATTTACTTGTTTTTTGATTTTTCCACCAGACCTGTTATTTTTGATTCATGTAATAATCTCCCAAAGAAGAAACTTCTACCCCCAATCTAGACTGACACCTGCTTTGCAACATAAAGTCTTGGTGAAAATCCAGTGGGAGAGGGAAACAATGGGAAAGGGATTATATGACTTTCCCAGAATGTAAGTCAGAGGGAGAACCTGAACCCAGGTTTTCCTATCTCTGAGATTCATTTTCTCTGTATTATGGCATACCACTTCTATTCTAAATTCAGTATATGTTTTACTTACAAAAATTACTCAGTTACTTCAGAATTAAAATTTTCTATGGGTTCAGTAGCATAGTGGATGTTTATTATAACAGAAATTGGGATGACAAGATTCAAGTTCCAGCTCTTTCACTAACTAAATGAGTGACTAAGGGTAAGTCACTGAATTTCTTTGGTCCTCCTCCAATGAGTGAGTTGGACTCAATGATCAAATCAGCAAGTATTTAAGTCCTCACCATGTGCTAGGTTTGGAGGATATATCATCAAAATTCTATGATTCTGTTAGTGTTTGAACAGTGTGATGATTTCCAGTTGGACATGAAAGCCCGGAAGCATGCAGAATAGCAAGTTTAATAGAGGAACAGAGAGTGTTCTTATAGAAGGGGAATAGGAAACCTCTGTGTTGCATTCATTTATTCCTTTAGTGTTTATTTTTGCCGAAAAATAATGTCCAGAAGGATTTTCTGTACTTTTCAGGATCCAAAAAGTGATGAGGTTAATGAATACGAGTTTATATAATCTTAATAACATCACACACAAAGATGAGCAGCCAGGAATCAGAAAGCTCTGGATTCCCCATAGGCAGACAATCATATACCACGAGTAAATTCCTGGGCAGTTTTCATTTATTTTTAATCATTTCCAAAGCTCTGCCTTAGAGATGCTAGCTGAAAAACATTTTTTTGGCATTTTCCTTCTTTTTCTTTATTTCTTTCCTTTTTTTGGATTTCATTTTAGAAAGACATGTAAAGTAGGCAGTAGAAAAAAATAGTTAAGGATTTGAAAACTAAGACTCATCTTCCCAAGCTAGTCATGATCTCTTATATCTTCAGTTTTCACAGAGAACAAATCATTGAATTGGGAATAAGGAAAAACTGAGTTAAAATCCAGCCCCAGACACCAGCTGTGTCACTGGGCAAGTCACTGTGCCTTTCACAGTCTCAGTTGCCTCATCTGCAAAATTGGGGTAATTATAGTATCTATCTCCTAGGATTGCTGTGAAGATAAAAAAAGGTAATATTTGTAAAGTGCAAAAGACAAACCTTAAAGTACTTTGTAAATGCTAGCTATTACCACTGTTGTGGGCAGTTTTAGATTTGCCTCTAATTGTTTCACGGGTTTTTTGTTTTGTTGTTTGTTTGTTTTTTTTGCCTTGGAGATGATAAATCCTTTAAAAGGCAGGAATTGTGCCTAGACTTCCTTTTGGCCAATCCCTGGGCCAGGCACATCGTTGCCCACCTATGTAACCCATTGAGATATGCACTTCATAAAAAAAATCTCTGAAAGTGCAAATATTAATGTACCCATTTTACAGTTGAGCAAACTAAAACTTAGAGAGTGATTTAACCAATGATCATATGGCTATTAAGCATTAGAGACAAGATATGAACCCAAGTTAAAGACTTTTTATACTAATGTTCCTGCTATACAACTTCAAGCTTAGACACTCATATTTATTGGATGAAATGTGAGCTGACTGTGGAGTCAGCAATGTATAAGTTCAAGACTTGGCTTGTGATAGCCACTGATTTTAGGACTCAGTATCCTTACACAATTCTTTAAGACTCTTAATCTCTAAGGCAAGAGAAAAACCTTCCTATATTGATTAAAAACACAGGTCTAGACCAAAAAATAGATTCATATTCAAAAAATATGAATAATTCTAAGAATTGTTCTGATTGACATTTTTAGTCAAATCAACACAACTTTGTCTATACTGTGAAGTCACTTCCATTCCTAGTGACTCTCAGGGCTGCTACTAGTTATAAAATGAAATGATGGTGATTATTTTATCCTTCATGGTACAAGTTTTTGAGTGAATAAATGGAAAGGATGGGTTTTAACCTGAAGATACATTTAGATTTCATGCCTTCACTCTTCTGCTGCCATATTGGCAGACCTAGTCTATCTCACAGTGAAATTGGTGCTTGTTGTGTTTTTTCCTAAAAAATAAAAATAGTTTAGTTAGAATATAACAGAGAAACCAAGAACACATTCTATGAGTTCTAGGTCATTTTGAAGAAAACAAATGGTTTGTAGCATGGCAATGTGAATGAGACCCTTCTGCATACAGGATTAGGGGCCCTCCAAGAGTGTATAAGAATCTAGAAACTTAGAATTTTAAGGACTCATATAATAGAATTTCAGAGCTGAAAAGAACTTTAGTGATTATCTAATTCAATCCTTTTATTTTATATCTGAGGAAATAAGACTTGACGAGGTAGAGTGATTTGTTCAAAATCATACAACTTATTAGTTATAGGATCAGCTCTTTTCCCCTCTTAGACTGAATGTTCCATTCTACCTCTACTATTCCTCTTGTCCCCAATCACAATATCCCTTCTAGAATTTTCTCTTACAAAGACCTTCTAATAGATTTCAAAACCGATTGCCACCATTTTGGTTACATAAATAGTCCCTCCCTGCCCTACTTCACTTTGAGATTTCCTGAGATTCCTAAGTAATAGAAAGAGTATACCAGTGGTTCCACATCTCTACATCTCCTCCTTTCCCTGCCACACATACCCAAAGAAATCCTCATACTACTGAGATATCAAAGTCTGGGATCAAAAAGATCAGATGCCACAATCTTAGGATAGGAAAAAAGAGTGGAAATCTTATTTCTGCATTCTAATAATAGCAATGGCTTTTATGTAGTTCTTTAAGTTTGTTGTTGTTTAGTCATTCTTCATAATCTCATTTGGGATTTCTTGAGAAAGATACTGATGTCATTTGCCATTTCCTTCTCCAGTTCATTCTTAAAAATGAGAAAACTAGGGCAAACAAGGTTAAATGACTCATCCAGGGTCACACAGTAAATATCTGAGGCCACATCTGAACTTTGGTCTTCCTGACTCCAGGGCCAGTAATTTATCTATTATGCCATCTAACTGCCCCTTTTTTTAGGTTGACAAAATATTTTAGGATTAACTCATTTTATCCTTGTCACAATAATCCTCACTAGAATTTTCCCCATTTTAGGGATAGAGAAACTGAGGCATTCAAAGGTTCAGAGGTTAGCATATAAGTATCTGAGAGTAAATTTGAATTCAGATCTTCTTCCTCCACAATCCAAGCCTAGCACTTTATCTACCTTGCCATCTATTTGCCTTTTCTATATTTCCAGTCCTGAATGATGCTGACAAAATATTGAATGCATTTTTATAGTTCCAGTAGGACCTCATATAAGCCCAGATCCGTTTGACCTCGAAAAAGTTGACTATTATTAAAACTGTAGCAAAATGCTCTTTCCTCCATCTTAGAGCCAGGAAGGCTTGCTGGAAACAGGACTTCTAGAACAGAAAAATGTCTAGAAGACTGTGGTCCAAGGCCATTTTTCCTGGCTACAAGAGAGGCCTATGAAACCAGAGAAAACATACAGCTCTTCTGAAAATTGAAGGAGTCTATGCCCGGGATGAAACTGAATTCTATTTTGGGTAAGAGATGCGTTTATGTATACAAAGCCAGAAACAACACAGTGAGTCCTGGTGGGAAACCCAACAGAACAAGAGTTATCTGGGGAAGTTACTCGGGCTCATGGAAATAGTGGAATGGTTTGAGCCAAATTCAGAAGCAATTTTCCTGCTAAGGCCGTTGGACACAGGTTCTAAGTGATGCTCTATCCCTCAATGTTTTAGAATATGAAAACTGACTAAATAAAATTACACATTTTTTGCAAATATAAAAAAGTAAAGCAAGAATCAAAAAACAAAATCTTTTTCATTAGTCTTTTTTTTTTGCTTCTACAACCATGATATCTACTGTGACTTCTGAATTCTTAATGCTCACCATTTTTTATGGTGGTTTAATATTCTTTCATATTCATGTATCACAATTTGTAAACCCAGCCTGAATCAGGACATGTAACCCTTCCAGTCTTCTCTGAATTCTTCAGACATATCATTTCTCATAACACTCCATTTCATCTAAAGACCATTATTTATCAAGTTAGTTATTCTCTGGTCAATGTGAGTTTACTTCATTTCTAATTCTTTGCTAGGGATATTTTCATACCTATAGGATCTTTCCTTAGTGTATAATCTTAGCATTGGAAGAGTATTAAATCATATCAATTTTAAAGTTTGTGTTGAATTGAAGCTTAAAGGTGAGCATGGCACAAGCTATGCATATTTCCAGTTTATGAAGAAATAAAAATCTCAACAATGACAGATGAGCTACTTTGCCAATGCCATTACTCTTTCTTGGCCTAAATATCAAAACATGAGTCTCTTCTCAAATCTTCCCATGCCCTCATCACCACATATCAGGGATGTTACTCATCCTCTATTCTCAAAGAAGACCAATGGAATCAGTAGGGTGATACCCTGGCTTGCAAGAGAATTGAATTTAAGTGGGGCAGAGCTCTGCAAAGTCATTAGCCTCACTCTCTCCTTCAGAGTGATCAGGGACCAGGCAAGATATAGGTGAAGATTACTGGCAATGGCTCCCCATATCAGGGATATATGGATAGAAAACAAGTGTGTATATATATATATATATATATATAATAAAAGCCCTTGAGAGGCATCTTGGGAAAAGATAGAAAGTTGACCTTGGATTCAAAAAAAACTTGTGCAAGATGAGTGACTATTGGCAAGGTGTTTAATTTCTCTTTCCCCAGGCAATTCTCTAAAATGGTTTACAAAAGCCCATACCCGTACCCCTTTTACCATGAATGAGTTGGCTCTATCTATCATCAAAAAACAAATTATCATTTTTCATTAGTGGGTTACTTTTTTCTTATGCAACCAGGATGTCTGTTGTAGTGTCTATGAATCCTTCATGTTCATCATTTCTTATGGTGCAATAATACTCATTTATATTCATAAACCACAGTTTGTAAATCCATTCTGGGGCATCTGGGTAGCAATAAAGCACCAGCCCTGAAAACAAGACGACCTGAGTTCAAACTTGGCCTCAGACACTTAGCAATTGCCTAGCTGTGTGATTTAAGGCAAGTCACTTAACCCCATTGCCTTAAATAATTTTTTTTAAAAATATCTAATTATAAATCCATTCTGAATTATGACATGTAACCCTTCCTAGGTTTCTCTGAATTCTTCATATTTATCTCTTATGGAATGGTAATATTCCATTTCAACAAAGATCATAATTTATAAAGCAAGTTATTCTCTGATCATGGGGATGAAGATTGAATCTGGAGACATAGAATTGGTCAAAACCTTAGCCCTAATGTTTCGTATCCATATGACTTTGAGTTTATCACTTTACTTCTGGATCTTGGTTTTTTCATTTCTAAAATGAGGAAGCTCGATTAGATGACCTTTCTGGCCCCTACTCTAAAGTTATCTTGAGAAACTATCTAGAAGTTACTGATCTACTTTGGTAGAGGAAATTTTCATGCTGGGAGATCCCTACATAGCTGACTGAAATCAAAGATCCAGACTAAAAATAAAATAAGATAAATCTAATATTGATAGTTGCTGTTGAGTCATTTCATTCATGTCAGACTTTTTTATAATCCCATTTGGAATTTTCTTGGCAAAGATGGTTTGAAGTGGTTTGCTCTTCCCATTCCAGTCCATTTTCAGCTGAACAAAGTGAGGGTTAAGTGACTTGCCCAGTCACACCTAGGAAGTGCCTGAGGCCCAATTCGAACTCTTGATGTTCTATCTACTGCACCACCTAGCTTACAATATTTATAGAGAACCTTACATTTTATGAAGTCTTTTTTTTTTCCATAATGACCTTGTGGAATAGCAAGTGTATATATTTTTGTTCCCACTTTGCCAAATCTCTGAGAGATTAAGAGCATAAGAAGTAACACAACTAAAAATCAAATCCTAGAATTCTGAGTCCATGTCCCATCTTCTTGAGTCCATATCATATGAAGTAACAGGATAATTAATTTGGAGAAGTTAGCCTACAAGTTCTTGCTAGCTCCAAATCTATGATTTATTATCCTACAAAATTCAGGACGGGGCGGGGGGGGCTAGGTGGTGTAGTGGATAAAGCACCGGCCTTGGAGTCAGGAGTACCTAGGTTCAAATCTGGTCTCAGACACTTAATAATTACCTAGCTGTGTGGCCTTTGGCAAGCCACTTAACCCCATTTGCCTTACAAAAAACCTAAAAAAAAAAAATTCAGGACAGGGATGAGAAAGGGGGAGGTGGAGACACATAATAACTCATTCACGTATTAGAAGGGTTACCATATAGAATGTCTTGTTCCCTTTGGCTGCAATGAAGCAAATTCAGATTTAGCACTGGGAAATAACTAAAATTGTATCAGAGTGGAGGGGCATGCTTTGAGAGGTGGGTACCCCTCCTCTTTGATCCCTCTCCCCACAGAAGGTCTTCATGTAGAGACTAGATGACCATGTGTTATATAAGCTACAGGACATATTCTTTTTAGATATGGTTAGATTAGATGGCTGCTAAGTTCACTCTCTCAAATTCTGGGATTCTTTCCACCACATTATGCAACCCTAAACTTGCATTTTCCTCTAATCAATGTAAATCACAAAAGAATAAAAACCATTGCTGAGTTTCTTCAAATTGTGTCTTTCCCAATCCTAGATAAAGTAATTAATGAAACTTAAATTTTCATTTTGCTAAAGAGCTTATATTATGGACAACAAAATGAGTTTTCCCTGATTAAATGGTGAAATGCAACTTTAAAAAGCCAAAGTAGGATAGATTTAGGAGCTCATTTAAAAAAAAGAAGAAAAAAAACACCTTACCAAACAATTTAAATTGTGTACAGATTTCAGGATGCATTTTCTGCAGATCCTTTTTTCCCTCTTTAATTTTAGAAGCAAACACTGAACCCGTTCATAAACTTGAAATCTAAGAACTTTGATGTGAAAGTCACATAGATATTCAAGTGTGGCCACATTAACTTGCTTGCCTACAAGAGTCAATCTCTTCATTTTCCTTTCTCTTAAGATTGAACATAATGAAATGCTCATTATAAAACAAGAATATGCTGAATTCTAAATGATGAACAACTCAACCAGCATACCTAATCTAACATGCTAACATGACAATTTTTCCAAGGCAATATTATTGAATTTGACATATTTTGGTATCTCTCCAAACCTGAATAAAATTAAGCAGAAACCAGGTAATATAATTAAGTTTCTGAAGTTGAGTTCTATTTCCATAAAAAGCACCTTCCAAACTGGATATTTTAATATTGTTGCTGATGTTACTTTTTCTTGTATTATAAAAGGAAATGAGATGGGGACATATATCCATTTCATAACCATATAGGTATATTTTAGGATATTTTGAGAGTGCCCACTGAGAACCAAAGCAAATTTTTTTAATGAAGATGTTTAATATTTCAGAGGGCACATAGGAAGGATTGAATAAATATTTAATTAAATAATTAATTTTAAGTATCACCAAATCCACAATTAGAATCCCCGCCCTCTCCTTCTATACATAATTCTTTTATGCCTTACTTTTTTCCTCTCCCCTGAACAAATTCCCTAGCCCTTTCTTTTCATTTAAACTAAAGTAAACTTTCCAGTCTTGGTTTTTTCCCCCCCCTTTTCTATTCATATGATAGCCTTTGGCAAAGGACTCTCTCTCTCCTTTATATTATTGCATTTTCTTCAAATTAGTCAGCTCTATTCACTTTACCTGAAATTGATTATAACCCGGTAGATGAAGAACCAAAAGATGTCCAAAACTTTTTTATCCACTCTATCTACCTACTCCTTACATTTATGTTCTGTCTCAATCCTTCCATCATCTTCTTTCCAACTGTCATGTATCAGATGCCAACATAATAATCATAAATAGCTAACAAGTATAAATGTTTTGAGATTTGCAAAGTCATTTACCACAGATTATTTAATTTGATCCTCTGAGAGGTAGTTTATATTATTATCCCCATTTTACAGATGATTAGGAAACAGAAATTAAGTGAGATATGCCGGGGTCACACAGCTAATAAGTGTCTAAGGCAAGATGTGAGCCAAGATCTCCTTGATTTCAAGTCCAGTAATGGATCCGCTATGCCAGCAAACTGCAACACTTTCCATAAACTGTTGTACCAAGGCAAACTGGTCTTGCCTCCAATTTCTTCCTTTCCTAACCTATTTTTCCTGCTGCTGCTGTCTATGTCATTCTCTTAACATGATATGGTGATATTAATAGTAGCAGCAAGCACCAGCAAGACACTCAAAGATTTGCAAAATGTTTTCCATGTATTATCTCATTTGATCCTCAATTGACAGATGAGGAAACTGGGGCTGAGGGAAGTTAAGTGACTTGTTAATTTGTGATGATCTGAAGGAAGATTCAGATATAGGACTCTCCAATTCAAAGTGTTGTCCTACAAAATCATGTCCTACAGCTAGGGCCCTTAGCTGTGACCACATTATTCTTTTACTTGTAAAAAGAAAAAAAAAAAATCAGTAACTCCCCAACATCTGCTTTCTTCAATTTGGCATTTAAAGTAATACATAGAACAGAGAAAACTGAAGGAGGCTCAGAAGGAGGGCAGTAATGAGCAAGTTGTTATATGTTTAATATGTTGGAAATCTTTTTTTTAAATATGAAATGGCTGTCATATAAGTTTGATTGGTTTTATTGATGTTTAAAGTTTCAATTGATTCCTGACTCATGTGAGTCTGGGGATCACAGAACAGATGTGTTCACAATGAAAAAAAAATTAATCTTAGCTCACCAGAGAACTCTGAGTATTTAATTAAAATTAATATGGGGAAGAGGAAGAAACCAGGAAGGAGAAAGGGAAAGAGGAAAAAGTAGAAAGAAGAGAAATCTATTTTTATTCTGTCTCCAACCATGTGTCATATTAAAAGACAACATAGTATAATGGGTAAAAAGCTAACTACAGAGCCAGTTTTATGGGTTCAAATCCTATTTCTGATAAGTGGGTGATTCTCTGTCTTTGTGCAATCTCTCTGGGTACCTATAAAAAAGGAAAAAATTAAATGTTATGTCTGAGAAACAGCAAGAATGCCAATGTGATTGAACTAAAGAGAGTAAGAAGGAAAAGAGTAAATTGGAATCTGGTTGAGTAGGGATTTACTAGTAAAACTGGGAGTTTTATAGTTGATCCTAGAGATTATAGGGAACCACTGAGAAGCAACTTGATTAGATTAGGGTTTTAAGAATGTCATTTTATCATCTAGTTGGAAGGCTGAGTTGGTTGGCCTTGTCTTGAGAAATCTTGCCAGTATCACATAGCTTTAAGTAACTTCTTTTTGCCTTATAATCTACAACAGGGCTTAAAAAATGCTCTAAAAATTGATAAAGGGAAAACTACACTGAACCATTCAATTTTCAAAATAGAATCTAAATACATCATATATCATGTATATCATATATCCTATCATAGCACCATAGTTCTAGAAGTGGAACATATTTCAAAGGTTCAATCCTCTCATATTTTTTCAACCCTCTCACATTTTAGATAAGAATACTATTATTGAAGTGACTCACCCAAGGTCATATAGATAGTAAACATCAGCAGTGGGATTAGACACTAATATTAGTATTTTTCCCACTATGATATTGTTGTTGGCCACCTGTTTCAGTCATGTCCTACTCTTTGTGACCCCCTTTTGGGGTTTTCTTGGCAAAAATACTGAAGTGGTTTGACATTTCCTTTTCCATCTCACTTATAGATGAGGAAACTGAGGCAAATAAAGTTAAGTGATTTGCCCAGGGTCACACAGTAAGTAAGGGTTTAAGACCACATTTGAACTCTGAAGATAAGTCTTCCTGATTTCAGGTCTAGTATTCTTATCTATTGCACTATCTAGCAGTCTTCTTTTCAGTGTAGGTTCTTAGTAAAGATTTCCGTAGACGGTTTAATCATGAATATTGGAGTCCCAGAGATGGAGTGAACTCAGACACCATTTTATTCAACTCATTCATGAATAAAAACTTTTCACCATAATGTACCTGTTAAGTCTTTGCTTGATGCTTTCCAACTGAAGGGAACCCATCTCTGCTTGAGGAAGCCCATCCCATCTTTAGAAAAATTCTACTTAGGTCTTAGGAAGGATATCCCAAGCCATTTAGCTAGCTTAAACATTTTTTTAAAGTACCATTCAACATGCACCCTTAGGTTCTTGGCTAAAAGACACACACTGTCTATCCCTGAGTCTGTTTTGCAACCCATTCTATGTTGTAGGATCTGCCAATGAATCATTAGAAAAGGACAATAAATCATTGGCTTCTGCCAAGAAGAAAATCATAGAGATAATCATAGTATAAGCACTCCCAAGACCTCAAGTGGTCTATGGACCACATGCTAAGATGGACTGAAACATGTCATAACTAAGAAGTATCATTAGGGAAAAGGAATCCTGGTAATCAAGTGGTAATTGAAGTCATTTGGTTACTGATGCTTGTTAAAAACGCACTTCATCTGGGGTTGGGTTTTTTGCCTTTTTTTTCTTTCTTGATCCACTGGATGTTTTTTCTCTATGTCTGTACAGAAATAGACAAAAAAAATGGGAAAATTCTTCCATTGCTAACCTGGGACATGACTCCTAGCAACTTGGTGGAGGCAAGAGTACCATTTCCCATGAATCATTGCTGTCATAATAATGGAAAAGGTGTTGGAGTCACTTAATTTTGTACAGTGAGGGGGGGATACAGAAAGAAGAAGAGAGGAGATCAATCCTGCTCTCTCCATCCCCTGCAGATTCTCATGGTAATGAATTTAGAAGAAAGGAAACATTTTTAATTCAAGTGCTCCTGTCATATTTCTGACAATTTACATACTAATTTTCAGGATTGAGAATATGGTATAAGTAAATGGTACTTGGGCCAAATAAGCATATCAGCAGAGAATTTTTAAGCAAGTTAATCAGAATGCAGGCAAGACAATAGGATATGCTTGAAATAACAAATCACTTGATTACTTAATTAGGTTAGCAAGACCTCTGCAAAATGAAACGACTGTAGTTTTTAAAACCACAGTTCAAAACATTTCAGGGTAATGACATGCACATTGTTGAGTAAAGAATGAAATTGGTCTTTTTGGAGACTCCCCAAAGTTCCAACTATGGGCCACATGGAGTCTTCTCGGGGGCCCTTAGATCACATATCGTGTTTTGTTTAATCATCATAAAAACACAAAGAGCAGGACAAAGCTGCATCATAATTCCACTCAATCCACATGAAGCTTCCTAGGGTTTTATGTAAAGCCCTGGTGGGTACCAGCATTTGGATGGTTCAGATGTTTTTTCCAAGCTTAACAGCAGTACACTGTATAGCTTTGCTATTCCAAAGTCTATTCTGTTTATCTTTTGCCTCTTAACAAAATAATCATATACATTTATCTATATAAGCATCATCTATTTAAAAGTGTTCACATGACAAAGATGCTTATTGGTAATAGAATGCTGTTTTTAAAACATCTAATTTTCCACAGAGAAGAGATCCAAGAAATGAGTAGAAAGCTGATAGGATGCTGAAAGCAATGCCAGTTAGACCATTAACTATTTTTTCCTTGACTGGTTCTGCAGACCTTATCCAGAAATAAATTTACATTTCTGGATGCCTTTGGGGAAAAAGGGTAAAGGTATTAAAATATATTGTGCTGTATGTAAATTGATCAAAAGCAGATAGGATTGAATTTTGCCCATTTTTCTAACATGATCTCTCTTCTTGCTCTTTTTCTCCTCTCCAGAGAGGGATACTTTGATGCAGTGGAGGGGATCTAATGGCTCATATTCAAGCCTTAAAGAATTCTAATGTCTGAATTGCAATTTCCTCATTTGCAAAATGACAGTATTTACTAGATTACCTCTGGATTCCCTCCTGCTATAAATCCCTAAATCATTATTTCCCATGGGTAATAGCATCCTTCATTGAAAGGTCCATAGTCTTTAGAGTCAAGGGACCTAGGTTTAAATCCTATTTTTGTTATTTTCAGTCTTTGAGACTTTGGGGAAGGTCACTTCACTTCTCTGAGACTCTGTTTCCTTATTCATAAAATTCAAGCTTTGGAGTAGACAATTCCTAAAGCCCCTTCC